>NC_071402.1:92050347-92350347 GCF_017976375.1 Cuculus canorus
AAGTCTTAATTTGAGATTTCCTTCTTTGGATTTTTTTTTTTTTCATCTAGATCCAGGCTTAACATAGATATGTCTGTTACCTGTGAGAGGGTATCTGTATTATGACATTCAAGATCATATTTACTGTGTAGGACATGCAACATACAGAAAGACTAGGATTTGTGTTATCCACATCCTAAAGCATTTCCTGAGAAGTACTGGAAGTACCACAGGAGCTCACAATGAAGGAAGGCAGTGCTTTTTTTTTCCCAGCAAGCTTCAGAGCTGACGACCTTGTATTTCCAGTTCCCAACTGCTGTTATTTTCTATTAGATTTAGGAAGGACAACCTCACAGTTTAAGATAGCAGGGAGGACAAACAAGAGGAGTTGGCAGTGTTCATGTGGTCTGTTTGGTGGTACCCATATTTACTCAACAGCTCACAGGCCCTCAAATCTTACAGCTGGCTGTAAAAGAACAGGACGGAAACCAAAAACCTGCCGTCACAGCAGGCTCTGGAGTCCTATTGTCCAGAAGAGGGCAGACCTACAGTATTTTTCCTAGACAGTGGCATTCTTGCAGATCTGCTTCTCTTTCTTTTGTCTGCTGTGTTGGCTGGATAAAATAAATACAATGAAAAAAAAAAGAGACCAAAAAAACAAACCAACTCTAGACAGAACTTAGTCCATAGGCTCAATCCTTTACCTTTTAGTCAAAGTTTTCAGCAAGTACATTTTCCTGTCTGCTTAATGATCAGCGTGGTCAAGTGAAGAGGTGAGAACTAGGTCCATTTCACTGCTGTAGATGAAGATGAAAGTCTACTCTGAATAAAAACTAAACCTTAGGACAGAAAATTCTTGTTGTTTTAATGAAGTTCTCAGCTTTCCCCCTAATTAAAATGAAAACAATCACCCAACTTTCAACTTCTGATTATTTTTCTCCATCTTCTCTTGCTCCT
Source organism: Cuculus canorus (assembly GCF_017976375.1). Classification (NCBI taxonomy): domain Eukaryota; kingdom Metazoa; phylum Chordata; class Aves; order Cuculiformes; family Cuculidae; genus Cuculus; species Cuculus canorus. Next base: position 92,051,284 of record NC_071402.1, read on the forward strand.
TCTCCCCCAAATGATTGAAAAAGCCTTGAATACATGATGTTTCATGTATCATTTAAATATCTAACTCTCCAAAAGAAATATTTGAACTGATGTTTCTATTTCACTGAAAGTGCATCACAGAATATACAGTGAATTCTCGACCAGTTGAACCCAGGAATCTTACCAGTGTGAGCTATGATGATACTGAATAACATACAACTAGAGAGTAATATCTCTATGAATAAAGTTATTAAAAATACCTCTTTAAGAAGAAGCAATTCTCCAGCTTTCTTTGCTTCCAAGCATTTTTACTTTCTGTCTCAGACTTACAACTATCATAAAAGAACCATACTTTTTGCTTTGAAACAAGAAATTCTGCTCTGAAACAGGCTGTTTTGGTAGCGAAATCTGTGTTTGTCAGGTCTGTATCTCCTTTTTTTTCAGTTGTTCTTGCTTTTGAAGCCTACTGCTTATCAGGCAGTTCTCACCGGCTCTTGCAGCCTGCTTAACACAACGTGTTACTGGGGTAAGGCACACCAGGGGTGTGTGACTGGACACTGGGTACTCCAGCAAGTATCCTGACCCAAATAGACTTTGCACAGTGAAACATGGCACAAGGAGATCTCCTTGAGGTTCTCACTGTTCCTTGAGACTGCTCTCCCTTTCCTTTCATGCAAAAAAACTATACTTGCTTATGTACAGTCACCACAAACTAGATTATTGCAATTTGGTCATTGTCAGGATTCCCTTGAAGCTGGGTGGAAAACTGCTGTGATTGCAAAAGGTGACTGCTCCCTCACTGTTCAGCCAGGTGTGTATGAATCGGACCTGCACTCTTGTTGGGCAAACTCAAATTTTCTGCTCCATTAGTGCATTAAAATTTAGGAGGTCTCATCAAAGCTCTTGAAATCAGATAAGTTGTGCCGACTCTCCACTCCAAGCTTAGCACAGACCAGGACAATCCACGGACCTTGTTAGTGAACTTCATTGTGGCATTGTCTCCAAGAAAGAGAAGGACAGTACAGCTAATCAACAATGTAGTAGACCTTCTGCGTCTGAACAGATTAGTGTACTACAAATGCTGAAAGAAATAAATGAGGATATTAGGAAAGTTAAGCATACTACAAATGGCATGGAGAGAATGAATAGGTAACAATTATAATTATTTCTCATTCTGTAAGAACATGAAATTATTACAGCCAGTTTAAAGTTAACAGAAGGAAATACTTTCTCATTTAACATGTAATTAAAATATGGAGCTTATTACTGTAGGAAATTCTAGAGCTACAAAGAATAAAAGGTATAAAAGAACAATTAGTTGAGTACCTAGAAGAAAATCCCACTACTAAACACAAAGATGTGCTAAATTCTCTGGTTCTGGAAGGCTTCTATGTGCCCAAGGATCTTAGAGCAACAAGCTCCAATGCAAATATTCAAACTGTGTATCTAAGACACAGTGTTAGAAGATTAAAAGTTTAGGAATATCCCTTTTAAAACTTATAATCATCTAAAAATAGCCTAATTAGCCCCAGGAATAGTGGCTGTTGCCTCAGAGGCAAAACTAGTAGTTGGTAGCTGCAGCACCATGCAAGCCAGGCTCCACAGTCTAAAACTTCCTCCTGTTTGAAGATCTGGCCCTGCCAGCACTTCGACAGAAAAGTACTCATCCCTCCTCGTGTGCACGTAGGCAGCATTTTCAGAAGCCACAGTTAAGCAGTAAGGGTAAATGTGAACATCAGTGAGGTGCTCGTTTAAAACCTTCTTCTGTTCTTGGCTCTGTTGCAAAGGCAGAGCTTGTAGAATGACTAGTTCATTATTGAGAGGCAGACTAGACTGAACAATGGGGACACTGGACCTCAGACCACACACATGCTTCTTTGATTTGTTCCCAGATGATCTCTGGATACCAAGTAAAGACTTTTCCTGAAACACCAGCCTCTTGCCTTCCCAAAATCATCCCAGCTCTTCCCAAGGCATTGCTCTCAGTGAATCAAAGAACACCTCACAAGTTTTCAAGAAGTGCATCAAACAGAAATGGAACACCTTTTCATCTCTATGCCCAGAACCTGGTTTTGCCAATTATATGCTGTGTATAAAAAGCCTCTTCTATCCGCTTTCCTGGTACTCTGGAGAATGTATATGAATAATTTTAGATAACGAAAATTATTTTGGGAATATTGTTTTATTTGGGAGTTATAAACTTTGAAACACACCTACAAAGAATATTTTATAATTGATAATATTTAATTTTTTTTATACACACATATGCATGCATGTATGTATGCATTTTGGCTTAAAATAAATAAAGGAGAGAGATTACATCTTAGAATCACACATCAGTTAAGACAGATCTTGAAAGACAGGCCAAAGTGCCTTAAAGAGAGATATCTCTGGAAAAAGGTGATAAGCTCTGGAAATCCTCTGATGTCCTTGGTGCAAGTCTACAGGACATGTGAGTGGGAGATGGGCTATCTGTTGCACAGAAATTATTCCAATTATCATTTATATCCCTTCCTTGTGACATGATAGTTTTGTAAGAAGAAAAATTTTGAAAAACCCTAATACGTGTCAATGTTTACAAGGTTTCCATTTGGCTTTTTAGAATGACAATTCTGATAAGCTTTAACAAAAAAAACAAACAAACAAACAAGAAAGAATGTTAGGATTACACTATGAGTGTTTGTTTAGGGTGGGTTGTTCTGTGATTGCATGAGAGATCATTTTAACTTTTGCAGTCTTCTAGGCCTTCTCGATGCTACATCATCATTACACTAACCTAGTTCATTCTGTTTCGAACTCTGGTCACTTAGAGTCCTTTATCTGAGAAACTTTACAGTAATGTCCTAGAGACTGCTAATACAACACTGTTATTCTTTAAAGAACAATTTTCAGAATAATACACAGGGGAATTATACTGTTTCCAAACTGCAGTTGTTGGTAACTTCTTTTGTGTTTCATGCTATTCTTTTTGGTGATTTTTTGATGTAGCAAACAAATTGAACTCATTTTGAAAAAATAAATTACAAACTGGGATTTTTCTGAGCTGTCCACACAATATTTGTTTCACCTTCCAGCATATGTTCCAAGTGTATCACTGGCACTGACACTAAGAAAGAAGATGTTTGCCAGCTGTCATGACAAAGTGGTTTTTGAACTGTAGCATTATTGGTGGATCTCAAGTGCCATTGCATAAAAAATATTAGCAAAATCTGATCTTTTGCAGATGACCAATAGACACTAATGGTCAGATAAAAGTTTCTGAGACTTATTTTAATGATATCTTTTCCTTTAAACAGATGATTTTGTATTAAAAAACAAAGGGGACATGTTTTTATTTTATAAATCTCAGCAAACTCATCTACTATTCCTTTTTAAGCAGTAGAAACTAAATACTTGTTAACATAAATTTTAACATTCACATATATTTATTTACTTTATTACTCTGCTGTACCACAAGATATTGTTTTCCCTGAGCCTGAGATTATTTATCTCCCAAATTAGAAATGCTGCAAAACATTTTAAAACAATTGGTTATTATATTGAAAGCTTAGAGTACAGCCATCTCAATCTACCAAAGGCTCCTTATACATTGCATTATATTTCTCTATTCATCAGCATTTAAATAATGTATTTAACTTTCTAGAAAACACAAAGTTTTCCTTGAAACATGACACACAGGTTTTCAGGTATTTTTCCAGTCACATTGAATAATGTCTAGCATTTAATTTACAATATTAAACAAAAACCAAAATACCACTTACAACCAGATCAGAATCAAGATAATAAAAAAACAATAAACCCAGCATTTGGTGGGAAGAGGTAGATGACAGACTAGGCAAAGGCAATGTGCATCTGGTCCCTGACTCTGGATGTAAGCTTGTGGTTTAGTCTTTTACAATATTTTAAATATCAATACATTTGTGCTAGATGTAACTTTCACCGTATCTTCCTGATTCACCATTGGCAAAATTCAATGAACTTGCCTATACATGTCCTAATGAAAGTGCTTCATGTTGCTAAATCATGAAAAAAGAGCTTGAAGCTCCATTTCACTAAGGGCCATGTTAAGTTGTCTCATTCTTGTGAGCTGCCATCTACAGATGTTGTTCAGTGCTGATAGAGATACTCATATAAGCTGCTATTCTGAAGGGAAAATACACTGCTGTGATGTACCCTTGCATCTTTAAACATAGATCAAAAGTATATGTATTCATACACAAACACAAAAATATAGTTGAAGAAAAGTAACTTGGATTAATAGTCAGACATCTGTGGTAAAAGACTGCAATGCAAAATAGATTAACATATATTTTAAATCAAAGAAAGTGAATAATAAAGGAGTCTTGAAAACATTCATTAATAACACGAAACATACAATGTTGCCTGCTGTTAAATATATCCTCCTTCAAAGTATGACATTCCTGTGCATGCGAAATATCATTATTAAGCAAGGGACTGAGGATGTTAGTTTGTATATATATACACACATATATATATATATGAGACATGCATTAGAAAACTAGATTATGAATTTTACCCTTTCAAACATGAGTAGAAACTCTGAGTACTTTTCCAGCTCTAAGTTTTTTGTCCAGCTTGAGATGACCGAAGCTGAAGATATCACTCAGTGTTGGTGAGTCTGGCCTCTTTCAGGTGTATCATGCTGTGCACATGCAATTGTGACTCGCTTTTTAAAAGCATGCTGGCATGAAACACAGTTTCCAACATCAGTCTGAACTCAGGAGTACTTACAAGAAACCCTGCCTTGTCTTTCTTCACTCACTCTCAAGAAAGAAATAAAAAACTTGCCTTCTGACCATGGTAGTACTAGATTGTATAAGAGCTTGAAAAAAACTGCCTGTGCCCTAGACAAATCTCTTTATTCTCTCTCAGCTGTGCAAGCCTGACCTGGCTGCCACAGAATCACCTGGGGTTTTGGTACCCTTGCTGCTGGTGGGCCTGCCCTGAGGATCTCATTTCTTTCTGTAGCCTTCCTTTCTAGTGGCCTCTACACTTGTGGTTCCACAGGCAACTTTTATCCAAGTAAATCCACCGCAGCTGGACTCTAGTACTACTCCAGACATTTTTACATTGCATTACAGAGTTAGGATGGATAAAAATCTTCCTCTAGAAGCAGAAAAACAAGTATGTTTTTATGCAAACACTTGACCACATAAAAAACACCAACTCCCTCAAGAAGTACCAAAAAATAAATATGAGTCATCTTAGTCTTTCACATTGAGCTCTGATAAGCCTTGCTTAGCTCTTACAGAATTCCCCATACCTCCAACTTCACCACCAGGTAAGATTTAGAGGGTCATCTAATATTTCAACCATTCAAATATATGGAAAAACTTATCATGTTGTCATATATGATTCACAGCATATATGTTTGCAGATAACCTGCATGACAATTTAACTATTTATTTCATATAGGATTTAAAATTCAAAACTGTCTAAGCATTTGAAAATATTAAAATAAATCATAAGTAAAATACATGTTCAGTCTTTTGAGTTTGCATAATGATTCACCCATCAGAAAAGAAAATTATAAACAAATTGAGCCAACAGTTCTGTACAAAACATTGTTTTGTCACAGTAAACCCCTTGAGATAAAGCTGTAAAATTTAGGTATTGCTGGGTGTAATGCAGAAAATAAATAACCTTGCAGTTAATATTAATGATCAACATAATGTAACTTCAGCTAAAATTATTATTAACATAGGCATAACAATCCAGATCTTCAGCTGGTGTAAATTTGTGCAGTCCCACAGAAGTATGTAGTGCTACGAGATTTGAAAACCTGCTTCAGAAAATTCATATTACTGTAGAGAATCTCCCACTGAGAAGTTCAAGTGAAAATTTTAAACCAAAATGTGTCATAGCTTAACCTTGCTGATATGAATTACAGATAGCATATAAATTGTTGGTAGAATGAAATTAACAACTTTTGTATCATAGCAGATGAAACAGTCAAAGGAATATTCGAACAGACCTTGTAATCGGGCTTTATAACCTTTTGCGAATAGGCTTTTCATCCCCAGAAATTAAATGAGATTAATCACATTAATATTGAAGTACCTCTGAAATCATACCCATACAAAATATCTCTGAGGAGAGGAGGTACTATCTTCTTTTTATGGGAAATAAATCAGATGTACAGAAGCAGAGATTTGTACATGGTGACACCAAAGGCTGCGTCATGAACAAGAAGCGAACCAGAATTAGCTGGGTTCCCACTCTAAGTCTGAAATAGCAACACAGCTCTCTCTCTCCACTGAAAATTAAGTTCTCGTTTCTTTATCTTTTCCAGTGAATCTATCATATTAATTAAGATAGCAGAGCTAAAGCTGCATGTAATAGGCCCTGATCTCATGAAATCATACCAAATAGGCAGACACTTTCATAGCTGGTTCCATATCCCTTCCCTTTTTTTTGGAAGGAATTTACCCAAACTAATACTATTTTTTCCCCATTTATGCTCTTTATGAGGTAAGTGTGACAAAACTAAATACCCTGGTTTTCAACTTATGATCTGTTGCCTATGGCTAAGGTATCCACAAAATAGAAGTAAGATAGCGTGTTCTATGTGGTCATTAACTTCCCTGGAATTTTCAAAGGGTCTGCATTGCTGCTGCAAAATGTTAGCTGTCCGTGAAGAAAACCAAACTATTCCTGAACCATTCCTGATGCCTTTTTGCTACTTGAAGAGGCTCTGAAGAATCTCCCTGGTCAGGGCTTTTGCAGGATAAGTGAGTGTGAGGAGTGAGTCACCGAGCTGGGCCTGAGATCATGTTGGAAATAGCAGGGCCATCATGCTTCTGCAACCACCTACTTCCTCAGAGGGTCTTACATGCCAGGTATTTAGAAAGAATTGCAATTTCATACTCAGGTTTAAACAGATTATTTTTGTAACCTCATATCAGTGGTCTAACTGCAAAATGGTGGGTAAACTCAAAGAAAATTATGCCAGCTGGAGAGAACAGTGATAAATTTCCTCTCCAATTCTTCACGAAGTGTCTTCTTTATCATCCAGATGAATGAAACAAACCAGTAAGTTTTATTTTAAGAATAAAGTTATTTTAAAACACACAGGTTTAAAAAAAAATAAAAATTTCAAACTCCTACTCTGATAGTGACCGTATTTTTATTCTTGACTGCTGTATCAGGAATTTTCAGCAGTAAGAATTCATATTTCTTCTCACTCTGTGAAATAGAAAAGCCTTACAATTCTGTGAAATGTAATGTACAGGTTTAATAGGATTGTACTCTTGCCTAATGTCACAGTAACAAATAAATGCAATAGAGAATTGCTGACACAATACAAAACTGCTAGTTCAACACAAATGAGTCTCTGTAAATAAATCTGAAGTAATTTTTCTATGCATCTTGGCTACTGCTTTAAGCTCTGCTTACAGTCAGGAGTTGGCATAGCATTAACAGCGTTAACAGGAGGGAGCAGGCAGGGGGAATCTTACAGCAACCTTCTCAATGTGTTATAGCAAATTGCAACTCAAGGAAAGTGACTTGATTGTTCTACTCCAAAACACCTTACTTAGTGACAAAGTCTCCTTGCAGCCCACGTATTAAAAAGCACAGAATGGCATATCCTGATCTCCTAGAAATGGGATTGTGAAGCGACATGATGGTACTCTTGGCACTGGTCACATACCCAGATTCAGGGCTACTGCAACACAACTGACACCATGTACTCCAGGTACAAGAAATAAGCTCCCTGGGCAGCAGTTCTTGCCTGTTTCTGTCATCGTTTTCTTACTGGTACAGGCTTTCTTCTGACTAGCAGATCCAATAACAATTATACTGGGGAAATACACGCCAGCCCTACCCAAGCCATTTTTCATCCTGCTCACATCGAGTCTTTCCAGTGTAACATAGGACTACTCCTTTCCTACTATTGGGTTTAACATGACAACATGTCTGCTGGAAAGACCACTCAAAGAGAAAACATATCATGCAGCTGACAGACTGTTATGCATTGTATAAGACCATGAGACTTCCCTACCTTGAGCAAAAAGAAGGAGCAAAAAACCAAAAATCAACAGTGAATACAGGAGCTGTTAGTAGTATGTAATTGTAATGGATAAAAACCGCCAGCCTTCATATCACACTTTTGCCTCACCTTTCTTTCTACTGTCATGTTTCTTAATCTCACTTTCCCATTAGTCTCATCCTATATGAGATATAGTTCTAAGTAGCGTGTAACATTAAGCATATAGTATACTATAACATTTTTCATGTCGATGTATCAGCACTCCATCCACCAAATCCACTCAAAATGTCATGCTAACATCACAGACAGAAATCATCTTTTCTTTTTCAAACATGTGCAAGCACTCATAAAGCAAGATGGCAGATAGCTATTGTTATGGAATACATAGGTATTCCCATTCTGGCATTTTGTTTAGCAGAAGGCAACCATTTACGCACACGCTGAGTAGCTTCCTCCAGCTATTTTGCTATAAACTGTATCATACAGTCACAGATTGCCTTCTGATATTCAAATTATGTTTGTTGAGAGATTCCTCTTATTTTCTGCTATTGTGATTTTCCTTCTGGGTTGGGTTGGCCTTAGTTAGACACTCACTATGATGTTCCCTCACTCGTCTTCCTCAACAGGATGGGAAAGAACGTAAGATGGTAAAATTATAGGTCAAAGTAAGGACCAGTCCCCCTCACAGGCAAAACAGACTTGACTTGGGGAAAATTAATTTAATTTATTGCCAACTAAAATAGTGCCTTGCTGTGTGGCCTTTGGAGCTGGCTGGAACGAGCTCTGTCTGGCACAAAGCAACCTGGGCCACTCCACACAAGGGGCTGCCCCTGCAGCCTCCACTGCCATTGCCTCGGCATGCGCACGATCCACACCATCTCATGACTATCTGTAGCAACAGAAACCTAGAAGAAACTGAACAGTGAGACTGTAAAGTGCTTGCCTCTATGCAGATGAGGTGTCTTTTTGTGGGGAGGGGAGATGACAACTACTTCTAAGCCAAGTGCTCAGCTGATGTAAATGAGTGCCATTTTCACCTCACCTGCAGCAACTGGGCCATGATTTCAGCAATTTCCAAAGCGATATACTCACTTGTTTGGACTTCAGCTGGAGTCCAAGTCATCTTGAGTAGAAAACTAAGCTGTTCGACACTCTACAGCATAACCTGGGGTTGCTGAACTGGGGTTGAGAATCACTTTTTAGCAATCTCCAATGATCTGCTTTCAGTTAACGGCCATTATGCAATGTGACATGCAAGGAATAAGAGGAAGCATGAGGACCTGCTCCTTGCAATGTTTATGAAACAATCTCCCTGGGTGGTTTGATTAGCTGAGGAGCAGATGCTTCCCCCCCAGCCCCCCTTGATATATTTTTGTTTGGAAAATTTGAGGCTGATTGCACATATGCTTAAAGTTTAGGTATGCAGATTTGGAAAAGTCTAAACAAGTAAATGCATTTCATGAATATTACCAAGTAGGCACCAAATATTTATTCTAACCATTGGATTTCCATGTACGAATGTTTAGCTGATGCAAACAAAGACACTCAATTGGTCAGATCTTCTCTAGGTTATGAAAGGGGTTTTTCTTTGTTTCTGTCCTGGTTTAATTATCTTTGTTGGTCCAGATGCCTTCACTGAGCTGCATCTGTAAAACGTTTCTCAGCTGAGGTATGAATAAATCTTTCCTATGATTTGACACCATGGCCAAGATCCAGAGAAGCTGAACACCCACACTGCTCTTCCTGTGGTATCACAGAATCAGAGAATGATCTGAGTTGGAAAGGATCCATAAGGATCATCAAGTCCAACTCCTATCCCTGTATAGGAAAACCCCAAGATTTACAACATGTGTTTAAATGCATTGTCCTAAGTGCTTCTTGAATACTGTTAGACTTGGAGCCATGACTACTTCCCTGGGGGGCCTATTTGAGTGCTCCACCACCATCTGAGTTGAGAACCTTTTCCTAATATTCAACCTAAACTTCCCCAGACACATCTTCCTACCATTCCCTCAAGTCTTATCATTGGTTACCAGAGAGAAGAGATAAGCGCCTTCTCTTGCCCTCTAGAGGAAACAGTAAACTGCTATGAGTTCCCTCCTCAGTCTCTTCTTCTCCAGGCTGAACAGACCAAGTGACTTGAGCCGCTTCTCATATGACTTCCTCTCTAGACCCTTCACCAACTTTGTGGCCACCCTCTGGACCCTCTCCAGTAGCTTGATATCCTTTTATACTGCTCAAAATACTTCGGGGGGGGGGGGGGGGGGATGTGCACCGGTGTGGAGTAGAGTGAGACAATCGCTTCTCTCAACCGGCTAGCAATGCTGTGCTTGATCTACCCCAGGACATGGTTGGGCCTCTTGGCTGCCAGTGCTTACTATTAGCTCATGTTCAACTTGTCGTGAACCACAACCCTCAGATCCCTTTCCACTGGGCTGCTCTCCAACCTCTCGCTCCCCATTCTGAAAGTATATCCAGGGTTGCCATGTCCCAGGTGCAAAACCCAACACTTGCCTTTGTTAAATTTTGTGAGGCCAGTGACTGCCCAGCTCTCCAACTTGTCTAGATCCTTCTGCAGGGCCTCTTTGTCCTCAATAGTGTCAACAGCTCCGCCTGGTTTTGTGTCATCAGAGAACTTGGTTAGTAAACCTTCGAGTCCTGCATTCAGGTCATATATGAAGATATTAAAGAGTACTGGTTCTAAGATGGATCCCTGTGGAACCCTGCTAGTCACTGGTCACCAGCCCAATGTAACCCCATTCACTATAACCCTTCAGGCCTAACCTATCAGTCAACAGTTCACCCACTGCATTATGTGTTTATCCCACTGCACGCTGGGCATTTTCTTTAGGAGGATGCTGAGAGACAGTATCAAAGGCCTTGCTGAAACCCAGAAAAATTATGTCAACTCATTTTCCTTGGTCAATTAGGTGTGTAACCTTGTCATAGAAGGAAATTAAGTTTGTCAGGCAGGACCTTCCCTTTATAAACCCTTGGTAAGAGTTGTGAGCGCTCAGTACCCTAAACCCTTTTACAGGCCATTGCACATCCTAAACGATTTTAGAGGCAGTTTTACATACCTCGGTGCCTCAAAATTCCTCTACAGAAGAAACTGCTTGTGGACCGCTCCACAGCATACCTATATGCACATGTGTTCCCACAGTCTTTCGTGGGGTGAGAGCAGAAGGGACACGATTTAAGGCTCCTTGCAGGAATAGATGAGAAACAGCAAGCAATTGCTGGCTAAAGCATCTGAGAGGACTTTGTAGGGCTGAGCTGGAGAGATCATAGTAGTAGTGTCATCAAGGACCTTCCTCTCTCTACAGAGGGCAGCAACCAGAAGAAAAGGAACCTTTACTAAGGAGGATCAAAGGGCACTTTATAGCACATTACCTCTTGGTAAGCCAGCAAACTAATTATGACTGCATCTCCGTTTTCCAGAGGACAAAGATTAGGTCCTTTAGGACGCAAGCCGAAGTGCAATCAGGGATCGCAAACTATGACCAAAGCATCAGATCTGGCTTGTCAAGGTCACCTCACTAGGATTCTGGATCACGATTTAGTGATTCAGGTATCTGTAATTTCCACTGAACAGATGGGTGCATGCAGACCAAGTTTTGATGCTAAGAGGCACCTACTCTTCCTCCATAACAGTCTTTTTCTTCTGGTGGAAAGGCAGAGAGGGAGGAGGGCAGGGCAGGAACATTTAAGTGGTATTTTTTATTCAACAAATCATTCTGATTGCATAAGAATGCATTTCTGTACATTTTCCACATTGCACCAGGAAAGATAAGGTTTTACTTTACAAGGTTTGGCTTTGGTATCTCCTGATTAGCCAAGCAGAAAAAGCTACATTTTCTTTCTTTCCCTGCTAAGTGCATTGACCTGAGTCTCTACATCATCCCAACTCTATCTGCACAGGAGTTCACACTGAGGAACTGATGCCAGGAATGTTTGCAATAGTCATATTTTAAAACTGGAACAAGTGACCTACCTACAAAATTAAATCAAATCTCAAGAGAATAATTATTAAACCAGAATCTTCATTAGTAGGAAGGAGAATAACAGCAAATAGGAAAGTAGATTCTTGAAAGAAACAAATAGAATTTGAAGAGAATCGAAAATTTCCATTACAAATTTTCAGTTTTCATGACATTTTCTCTGAAGAAAGTCTAAATAAAAGGCAGCCTCGTGGCTAGCTGCAATCACTCTTCTTTCAGCAGTGCCTCTTTCCCTGCCAATCACTTTAGACGATCGATTAAACTCAGGCTTTCATGCATGCCTTCTGACTTTTCTCCCCAGCCAGAACATATACCATAACATGCTACATCCCTCCATGGCAAGTCCACCATGGATGGTGCATCACACTGGTGTTTCCAAATTAAAGTACTTTTTACTTTTGGTGGTTCACACTTTTGTTTCCAGTGGATAGTTCACCTTTTTTTCTCCTCTCAACTTTCAGATTGAAAATGCCAAACTGGTAAGTGGAAGTTCTATCATCTAATCTGTTTTCATGACAATGAACTAACAAACAGGAATAAACTTTTAACAGATACAGACATCATGAGATGTACTTTGGTTATTACTAATAGCTATTCATTTAATGTAAACTTATATAAGTATAATCACGGCATCTACTGTGTCTTTAAAAGTCACAAGCATCATTTAGAGACTTCAGAACTCTGTAAGAACATCTGTAACCAGAGTCTTCAGCTACCTGCGTAGCTGAATTATACAAGGTTAACTTGAAATGAGAAGATAATTTCTCGCAAATTCAGTGTCAGGCAAGTTTTATGAATGGAGAAAAGCAGCTTGTTTGCATTATTTTCACATAGCCAATCATTTTCTGATCATCCACTGGTGGATATTTTTGCCTTCATGTCCAGAACTTTATTTTCCTTTCCTAAAATGCATCCTTACAGAAAAAAAAAATGCTTTACCTAATACTTTTGAATGCAATTTGCTATAGCCAGGAAGGTATTATATAGTTTACCCAGATGGTCTGAATAATACTGAATGTTTCCAGCCACTCTAACTGCATAAAGTTTTGTGGGAGATGTTGTTTCATAGAATAAAAGTAACTCATACCTCTGATTTTTTTTCCTTGCAGAAATCAACTTAGTAAATATTGGGGCAAGAATTTCAAAAGCAACTAGCATGTGTGGGCACATAGCAACACCTCAAATAAAGAGGTGGTTCTCGCAACCTCAGAGAATCTGCTCTCCTGGAGGCATCCTGACTGAGTAGACTTTTGAAATCATGGCTTAACATGATCAGACAATGATTTTAAATTGTAGCTTATGTTCAACAATGTAGTAAAGAGCTATCTGGTGTGCCTACCCTTTTCTATGTTATATATATTTAAGGCTAAAAATTACACCATTTTTCAATAGAAAAGTGAAAATATGGTATTTCTTGCAGAGTTCCTTTTTGCTTCTTTTTTTAAACAAGAAATTTCAGTTTGGAAATATCTGGGATACTGATATTTCAGCTTTCATTTCCCACAAAAAAACAATGTATTCCACAATTCATTGCAGCAGGTCAGCAAGAGGTGAAAACTATATGCAGTGTAATCTATTTAGGAAGAATAACACAACAAGAAAAATGGTGGGCTAAAGATCCAAAATATAACTCCCATGAGCACTGTGGAAGTATTTTTCAAATAAAAATGTTAAATTTTCTGGTTTTGGTGAAAAAGCAACATATTCTAAAGACCAGCTGCCTACTTCAGTCCACTCTGGTTAACTCCTGTGTAACTGCCGCATTTATCTGTGTAAAGTCTGCATATACATATATGACTTTTATTTTTTTCTGCAGCATTGTGGCAGATTATGGCACTTACAAAACGTGTATATCATTATCCAATATGAAATGAGGTAGGAAAGACATAAAACTCCACCAAATTCTCTAACCTACTACTGTACTGTTGGTAGCTTAGTAAACAGTGAACAGAGGTCAGCATTAAAGTCTGATTTCATTTACCACTTACCACATAATCCATACATCAATCATAGTCTATAAGACTCCATGGCCCCTTCCACAGGAGGAAGCACGACTTCATCGTTAGTGCCTTAGACTTAAGTTTAAGAGATTTGGGTTCAATTTCCAGCTCTCCTATGGAATCTTAGGCAAACTATTTGATCTGTCGGTTCCTATCCCCCAACTGGGAAGACAATAATACTTCTTTTGTCACTCTTGTGGTTTATTCACTTTAAAAGCACTTAAGGGCAGGAAACATCCTGCAGTGGATATGTGCATTTGACGCTCAGCACTGCAGAAATCCAACTCTTCTTGAGGAACCACTGCAAGACCACTCTAATAGCAACAATAACTTATTTTCAGTGACTTAAGTACATATGCAGGTTGGCTTTGAGCATGCATTGAAAGCCATCGTGGAAGGCCGGCCCGCTTACCCAACAGGCGTATGCAGCACCTTTGATGAACTCGCAAGCTGGCCGTAGCTGTGAGATGCGTCATGCCCCACTTTAGCCTCTCGCAGCAGTGTCAGAGCAGCAGCAGTGAGATGCTACCTGGCACCTGCAGGCTTGTGAAGCCTCACTGCCTGGTCTCTTCACTCATTATTCAGAGAGCACTTGACTGACAGGAGCCGAGCAGTGTTTCACCCTGTGGGGCTTGTGGCAGCCACAGTGTCTGTCAACACATTCTATCACTCTCTGTTTATGCAGACATTTTTTTTCCCCTTTTTCTTTTCTCTCCTCTCTCCTTTTTTTTTTTCCTGATGTATTCATCACTATGCTGCAGACACCTAGTTAATCCATTTAGAACCTATCAGCTCTGTTCATCGGCTCATAAACCCATTACCTCGGAGGCGCTGTGCTCAGGGACACAGGTGCCAGACCAGTGCACAAAACCCAATTGAGTTATGTAGCAGACAGCAAGGCCCTTGGATTCATGATTCTGCCTGCATGGGGAATTGCACGTGTTATGTGGCAGCAGCCACTTTATTAAATATCGATTTAAATCACAGCCTTTAATCAAATCTGATAGAAGACCTTTCTCACCTCCTGTCTCTCCCTGCCCCCCCATGCCTTCTCCATGCTTCCCCTTCTTCTACAGACCCCCTCAGTCCTGGCCTGTCTCCCACTGATAGCCTGATGACAGCAAAGCTCAGGAATGAATAGTTAGCAAGTAGTTCAACAGCAAACCCTTATCAACAGTAACGAGGCATTTGCAATAATCGAGTGATGAAATGTAAATGGCCAGTAATGAGCACAATTACATTCACTGGGGAACCATCAAAGCTGGTTCTTTCCTCTCAGATAGATGAGCTCCCTCGCTCTCTTTGCCCATTGCTGCCTTCCCCCTGAGCATGGCACAGATCCAGGGACTGGCTGGGAGGGAGGCAGCAATGGGAAAAGCAAGAGCTGGTGGTGCCTTGCCGAAGGAACTCGCTGACAGTGGCCAGGTAGCAGCCAGGCTTCCTCCATGCTAATTCTACCTTTGATGATTAGCCTTCTTCTCCTTCTCCTCTGCTCTCCCCCCACTCTCTCATCCCTCCCTCCTGGTCCTTGGGGATGATTTGATTTGCTGCAATGTTTGAAAACTGCCTCATTGCGCTAACAAGATTAACTTGAACCTATGTCTGTTTGATACACTGGAAACATGCAGGGTGACTTGGACTGGCTTTCAGCTGAAGCTGAAAAAGACAAGAAATGGGACAGTTGCCAGGGAACAGGCCCAACAGCAGCTTATGTCATCCTCACCAGCGAGGGACCAGCAGGAAAAAATACTGACGCATTCAGGAAAGGGGGAAAGTCAGTGCTTCTGTAATCTGACTGGGGAGCATTAACAGATCTCAGAAAGGGTTCACCCAGAAATAAACACATCAAACTGCATAATCTGGCAGTTACTCAGTTTACCCTGGATAATTTGTGCAACTGAATAGTGCTAGAGAAAAGTCAAAGTCCCAGGGTTTTTTAAGTTGGTTTACAGAGAAACCCATGTGGAAAATACCCTTGTGCCTGTTATGCATTCACCAAACTCTCTTGACTCTTTGTTTCCCGGGTCTCATGGGATTTCAGTTTGGCATACAACCTAATTGTCACTGTCCTTATTTCCCTGTTTTAAAGACATGTTATTGATGGAGAATTATCACAGGAGCATGTTTAAGAAGTGATCGTCTAGGCAAGGCTCATCAACTGTGGCTTTCTATTTCTTCAAGGTCACAGAAGGCCTCTGGTATGCCTAAGCTTTGACATGATGGTCAAAGTTACATTTCTGATACTACTTTGCATTAAAATCCTTTTTAATTCTGCATTCATTGTGTCACATGAAGAATTCTTAGGCAGAGAAATCTCCATGCTGGATCGGAAAGCCAGATGAGGTGTAGCTGGTCTACAAGGAGCATGCTGCAGGATTTTCGACCCTTGGCAGATCTGCAGAGAAGGGTACATGTCTTTGTTCAGCATGGCCAAAACCGTGCCAGCACACTGGCATGCAGAAAGAGGCTGTTGGCAGAGTTAGGGACAGGAAAGAGTATCTCACCAGTAACTGTGAACTGAATTTACCCACTGTAAATATGTGGGTCTCTTTTACAAGAACACGATTTCACAAACTTGGATTGGAAAGGGGAGGCTGTGTACTTTTTTTATAAAAGCATACATGTTCTGCATAATTTAAATAGCTACAAAATCTCTGGGACAACTAGAAAGTCACAAAGGTAAATGGTAAAGCAAACAGAGGAGCAAACTAACACTGGTGGATAGGGACTAATGGAATAGGAAATGGTGAAGCTTTGGTAGATTTTCTCTTCCAAGGACTAAAAGGATTGTAATAAGTGGGATCTGAATGAAAACAAGGTTTAGTCATGGAGAATGCTAGCCACGGAGCAACTGGCTCAGGGGCAGGAAAAAAAATAAAAAGGAGACTCAGAATACTGGCTAGGTGTTTTGAACGAAATCAGGGCAACAAACAAAGGCTGAATGTATCCAGGCTACCAGAATGAAACAGTTTTCCAATATCACTTATTTTCTCTCATTTCTAACTTCCCAGCTCTCAGAACATGACATCTCCTGGCAATGAATTCAGCAGGTTGCTTCTTGTGCTACTTCCTTTCATCACACTTCAGTCTGCTGCCTTTCCCCACTTTTTGAGTCAGAAGTGGCTCCAAATGACCAATTACAGTGCAGATACTGCACGAGCAAAGCAACCCAAATCCTGGCAAGCATATCACATCAACTGATCTGGGGGCTAATTACATCAGTGCTGCATCTAAATATGTTTGATGGCATTAGGAAAGAGCCCATAGATGAATCAGCCTGGTGCAGTAATCCACCCACTCTCAAGTCAAGAAACAGCTCAACCCTGGACAATCAGATGGATCAAAATGGGTACCTCCACTGGCTGTCAGAGGTCTTCCTGATGTCCTAAGGAATTACACAATGTTATGGAGTTCCATCCTCCTCAGCATATGGGTGTTTTAACTAGAGTATTTTCAGTGCATGTTACATTTAGAAATACACTAGGATCTTTTACTTATCAGAAATGCAATAGCTGTTAAATTGTATTAGTTACTGACCTTAGCAGCAATAAACTAGCAAGAGTAACCTACAGTAAGCACTGCTAAATCATAATCAGCTGGCACAATGCAGGCATTTCTGACCATTTGCACTACGCTCTGTAAAATGCATTTGATCATAGTATATAAAAATGTGAGAGTACTGTATATGATTTTGAAATTTACTGAGTTTAAAGACGTATTCAACCAATTTATCATTTAACTTAGGGCCTCACAAAAGCTATTAAACAACACTGTGAGCCTGGAGGCCACACATATTCTACAGCCCTGGAAATTTAAAGAAGTTCATTTGAATCCCTTAATATTGACCTTGACCTATTGAACAAGGTGTACTTATTGTCAACAATTCATCTCACTCTTGACCCTGGCAAAATGCCTCTGAATACTTATGTTGGGGGAGGAAAGACTTCGTGGGGTTTTTTTTTTTTTCTTTCCCCTGGTGAAATGGGCCAGATTTTTCCCTGTTTAGCAAAATCTGGAACACAGATCATTAGAATGCTTTTGGCAGCTAATTTGAACATCAGTGACTCTACTTTGTGAAGGAAGCCTTTTTCTGCCCTAAAGAATCTCAGAGAGTTTTCAGACTACAGTAATTGAAAAATCCCTAAACACTCACTCACAGAGGAGATACACATTACTGCAGGAACAGTCTACAAATTGTGAAGTATTCAATTTACATTCTCAGTACCTCAGGGCAGTTGTGAAGAATTTATATCTTCAGAAACCTTTGAACTAACAAAAGATAACATTTCACAGCAAAGTCTACTTGCATAAAAGTTTTTTAACTCCCTTCATTCTTATTCTGAAGGAAGTGTCTTTTGCACTTCTGGAACCAAGGCTCAACATAGGTATCTAAGATGTTAAAAGGAGATGGAGATGGAAATAGAGGTGTTAAAAAAATTTAATGGACATTCTGCATCTCATTTAGAACACGAGTTCATTATTCACCATTCTACACATGATGTATTCTTGCTCTGAACTTGATGTCTTTTTAAATGATACTTCGGTTTGATCAATGTGCAAAGATTATTAGTTATATTAAGGCCCGTTATGCAAAGGGATTTATAATATGTAGATAACAGGAATGGGTATACCCTGAATGAGGCCAAGGGGACATTTTCTTCCCTATGTGCATTAGCTGTGTCAGTGTATGGTGCCCCAACTAATGTGGTCAACTGGCTACTTCACCCCTCTGTTTACACTGTCTTCATCTGCTAGGAGACATTGCATTTAAAAATGAATTTCAGTGAGTCTCAGACCTGACAAGAGAGCTTATCTTTAAAAAGTAAAACTTTTAATTTTTTTTTTAATAGTGTCACTTCATAGATTACACCACTTGGATGCCTACCAACAAACCAACCAGACAAAAAGCTGCATATTTATTTTGGTCTGAAGAATCTCAAGGGATTCGTGGAAGAGTAAGTACCTTTAATGATGTGCTTAAGTCACACAGAAGTCAGAGTTAAAATCCAGCTGGCACTTGAGTATATCGAGAAGCTGACAGAGACCGTTAAGTCATTAGCATTTAAACTCACAGGATCAGGCCCCATTTGTGTAAAGAAAATTGGGGAAGGAAGGAAGGAAGGAAGGAAGGAAGGAAGGAAGGAAGGAAGGAAGGAAGGAAGGAAGGAAGGAAGGAAGGAAGGAAGGAAGGAAGGAAGGAAGGAAGGAAGGAAGGACAAAACAAATTCTGCTTCAAGCCAGCCCTAAATCTGTGATTACCATATTCATGTCCAACACTAAGCATTATGTGGAAACATTAATGAAAGTTTTAAAATGCAATCATTGGTTAAAGTTTTTTTTCCCCTTCTCTATAAAGAAATTGATAAATGTTTCTATTAACTAATAACCCAGGAATCAACAGTCTTATAAAACTGGTTTATTCAGCCCAGAAAATTAGGCAATCAATCATGACTGATTTGCTCACATTTTCCCCTGCAAATAACTGAGACAAAAACTTTAAAACCAATAAGATAATGCACTTAACAAATTCAGCTGAGAGAGATGGATAAACTAAGATGCCACTGGCATCAGTTAAGGAAAATCTGTCGTGTTTCCAATTATTTGAGCAGATTTTGTATCCCAATTTGCTGCCAGACTGGCTGCATCCCCCACTTCCCTCTTTCAAACCAAATCATCTGATCTTAAATCAGAACAAGCTCATCATATCACACTATGAAAGGCCAACAGGGGATAAATGACACCAGATGTTATATGAGTTTTCTTTTAGGCTTTCATTTCAGACTTACTGCATTCCCCATGCTGCTTTTTACTTGTCAAAAACTAAAATGTGCTTTGATAGATAACAACCCTATTTTCTTCACTGCCTGAGCTTAGAGAATACCATTAAGTACTGATATTGATGGTGCTTAACTAGGGAATGCAACCTGGGACTGCGGAAAGCAGGATCCTGGGACCTTGAGGTATCTTTCAGTCCCACAGATACGTTTTCTGCGAGTCCCAGGGTTTTTCTGCTGTTGCTGGTGGGGGTGGCGTTTGGATACACGCTGTGTGATTTTGCAACACAAAATGTGAGTGCACAGACAGACAGTAAGAGCGAGGAGGGGCAGGCATGCTCGGAAACATAACTCTTAGGCCCATCTGCTGCTCCTGTCTGAGCCACTGAGGGAGCTGATATCGTACCAGAAGACTAACAATGAACTTCTGAAGCTGAACTGGGGCTCACTGGTGCAAAATCCAAAGTACATCATTTTAATGTGCTTTGCCTATAGTATTCCGGAGTCATTGTGTTCCCAGACAGGTAGGGAAAAGCTGGAAAATAGCGGAAACAAAGAACAGCATGCATTGCTCAGCAGCAGTGGGAGAATCAGGCATACACTTTGCTTGCATGGCTGATTGTGCAAGCAGAGTGCATTGCACCCTACCAGCCCAGGTCTGAAGGAAGAAGCTGCTCTGTAAGGAAGAAACCTGATGATTCTACCAAGGTGCAGGCAGCCTTTTAAAAGTCATCTTTGCCATATGCAACGTACCAACTGCGATCCCAGGCTTTATTGTAAAGAAATAAGTTAATAAATAGGTCAATCTCAATCCTGAAGGAAAACACCACTTCTTTCTGTAGTGTCATAAATTGCTTAAGAGTATTTGTAAAGCTGCACTAGCCTTTCAAAATTGCCACAAGTATTTTCTTTTACTGTTAATCCCACAGTGACTGGTGATATCACATCATAGTGGTGTTTCACATCAAGATGATATAACTGTCTCCCAGCTGGTCTGGTGTGTATGTTTATATGGAGGCACTACCACAGCTTTGAATACTTTAGTCTACTGCCTGGGAGTAGCTTGCTTGTCTCATGGGTGGCTGTAGGAGGCAGCAGCTTAACCTCATCGATTTTCCTTCCAATACACCCTGCAGATGCAGTGAGGGAGCATATTCATACATACTCTCACTGCAGCTGCTGGCAAGCAGCTTACTCCAAGGCGCACTGAAGTCAATAGGGTTAGTCCTCGGGAGTAAAGGAAAAGATAAGGTTATGGTCAGCACGAGTGACAGCAGCAGAAGCTCTTCTTTATAGCTCAGAAATGCTCAATCACAGATTCTGAAGCAAAATTCAGCTCCGTTTAAACACCACAACAGCTTTCCCCTCCCAACCCTTTCTACTCTCCCAGTGCACTGTTGCCTGCGTGTGCATTTCTGCTTGCCATCGTGATTCAACTTACATCCACTGATAGCATTACCTTTGCAAGTCATGCAAAATACGCTCAGTGAACAAAATACAACAATAAACCATCAGCTGTCAAGAACCATGACTTATAGTATTAAACAGTATGTTTGGTTTAGCTGACACCCTGCAATATCTACATAGCCCAGCATCACTTGATACTAAGAATGAGCTGGCCTCAGCTCCCATCCCGGAAAACCTTTAGTGGAAAGTAGAAATCCTCACCAACTGACTTGTGCAATGAAGTGATAATGCAGAACAGCCAGATACAGGGAGGGAGTCTGGCAGTGGGTACACCAATGTGTTTAGCCACATCAGTTTATAGATCAGTGCCCTTCTCAGCCTGCTTTCATTCAAAGACCTAGGCAAAACACAGTGTGAAGAAAGAATCCAACAACTCCTACACCTGGAATGACAATGAAGGAAACATCACTGAATATTTCACAACAACAAAACTATGCCAGATTTGCCACATCTTTTAGCTACTTGTACCACTATATCATATCTGTGTTCCAGAGATGGTTAAGCAGCAGCTTGCATTGGTATGTTAATGCTCCCTCCTCCTTGCAATATTCATTCTGAGGACAAGCATCCTATCATCACTTTCCTAAGTGTATTTTGTCTTTCCGATCTAATCTCTAAGTGTATTTTGTCTTTCATAGAAAACTAGCAGAATAGGGTAGAACATGATAGGTTGGTTAGTAAACTAAAATCGACCAACAGTGGAAGTTACTTAGGCAAAAGTATAACAAAATCCAACACCTATTCAAACTATTGCTCCCCAGAAAGGTCATGGAGTAACTTTTTCATCTTTTATAAGTTTCCTGTTATTATAAACATGGTCAAATATGCTAGTTAGCAGATGAAAAGAAAGATCTTCCATCCTCCCATTGTCTCTTTCAATACTAATTTATCTTCCTGCACCTAACTATGTACCTGCTCAAGTGCTTTGTGGAAGAGGAACAAGTTGCTGCTTTTGGATCCATGAGGGCAAGAGAAAAAGCCTATGAATCAGCAATCCTTCATCACCATCCAGAAGGTCATCCCTGCAGGCACCAGAAATACAAGACATGCAGCCCCTTGGTAGCCAAACTAAGCATGGTTCAAAATAGACCATGGTAGGCAGAGACATCAGGGATGTCCTTCATATCAGAATAGAATCCAACAGACTTGTAAATGTGTGTCCTGCATGCAAGCACTCAGCACTTGCAGTCAATTTGACCTAGCTCTCTTGGCACCTCTGGAGGTCCTTCCTGTAAGGGTTTTCTCTGTATGTGAATTTCTCTGGTGGAAACTATTAGCCAAGCTGAAGATTTTAAGTGGAATTGGAAAAAACATCTGTGGAAAGTGCTTCTGGAACTTCTGTTGATGGACAGCCACCCTGGAAAGCTTGTTTCCCAAACTAGGAAAGGAAAATGGCCCTTCTGAGAGTGTGAAATCAAAACAGTTTGAATCACCGTAGCAAATGCTGGCAACAAACTTCTCTCTCAACCAAACTCCAGGCCAAATATTAGGAGCAGAAATTATGCAGCTAACACATTGGTATGACCAATCAATTTATGAAAATCAACACTGTGCTGACATGTAAGTCATGAAACAGGAGGAAAATTAATCAAATCAATGACTTCTTTCACTGTATAATATTCAGTGCAGCTAAATCCCACCACTTGCCTAGGCCACCAACACAGTAAAATTGCCTTGTTCTCTCACTGGCCTGCCTCTGAAAGCAGGCTCCTAATTTAATTATTGCATACTCTCTCTCTGCTCTTATTGTAGAACTATTTCCTTTTACATTTGCTCTGATCTAAGACATACCATTTCCTGGACCGAAGATAAAAGAAACAACATTGAAATACCCCCAGCAATAACCCTCTTAAAATAAAAGTCTGGGAATTAACGGCAGACACATAGGTATCTTTGGAGATCACAGGAGAAATTCTGAATTTCCTGGCATACAATTGTACGAATATTTGCCTTCTCATATCTTTCCATTTGAGAATGAGGCAGCCAAGTAACGGGATTTGAATGCATATTGGCTTGCTGCCTTTGCTGGTTTTGATTTGCGGACTGGCCAAGCAGAACGCAATTAGTGGTTATTGACACCTTTACAGGAAGCACTCATAAGGGAAATGGGAAATTGAAAATGTCCTTTAAAAGATGGAAGTAAAATACTGTATCAAAGCTTGCTGGTAAATAAGACGAGGCTAGAAAAGTGCTCAGTCAGAATATTTGTATTTCTGTATCATTTAGGAAAATCCTATTATGGCTTTAGCCACAGAGACATCCCTGGTGTGCAAGATAGAGGCAGTTCATAAAATACATAGCATTTTCAGCTGGAAAATAGGGCAACCTATTGCTTTCTGTAGATGGCTATGTTACACCCCAGTTCCCATCAATAGAACATAATCTCATTGCAGCAGGCAATACTCAATATCAATGAAACACTGGTATTGTAGGTATTTGCAGACTGCCAGTACCTAAAGGACAGAAAGACTTTGTGTTTTTACAAGGGCCAATATCTCTGGAACACATTTATGAAACAAGGCAGCACACCAAGGAGGCAGAGGAGTTATATGCATGTGTCCACAGAGCTGTCTGCAGGCATTTGTTTGTTCTTTTTCTTCTCTCTTTCTTTTCCGACACTTTGTGCCATCCCTGCCTTATAGTCTCTAAGTTTCACTAGCAATGTCAGTTATGCAATTAGTCCCCTGCCAATTAATGCCAAATTAGATGCCTGCTGTCAGCATTCCCTAGCACTGACAGAGTTGTATGGTAATAATCTGTAACCAGGATAATGCTCTAAGGAGTCTGCATTGTTCTCTGGAAAGAAAGGAGGCGGGGGGGAGGAAAAGAAAGAAAAAAAGAAAGAAAAAGCATGTTGCACGTTTGCTTATGCCATCAGCAGTCAGTGCAAAAATAAAATAAGTTTTGTTGTGCAGTTATCCCAATGATTAAAATATAATAGGCTAATGAGATTACAAAGCTGATTGTGAACAAGACCAATTGTTTTAATTGGAGACTCCTGAATGGCAATTTGAGCTGCTGCCGCTGCTGAGTTTTGAAATATAATCAGTTTTACTAATTTTATCTGATTTCTTAATGAAGCTTGCCTTGAGCAATTGTTCTATGTGTTCTTTAGCAAACAGCGTGTGTCATAACTGCTGACATTAATCTTGATTACTTTAGTTAAAATAAATAGTTATACTTGGGCAGCTTTCAGAAAATAGATCAGAGCAAATGCAATGTTAGGGAGAGATGAGGTTTTACTTCCTATACTTGTTGTTTTTTTCTATATTGCATTTGCAAAGTCTCAACTGTGAAACATCTTTCTTGTGCAACCTGATCTCTTTCAGACTCCTCTATCTTTTGCCCACCCTTCAGAAGGCATGTTTTACTTCCACAGACATAAAGAGGGATAAAGACCGTGTCTTTTATTACAGAAAAATCTTTACTAAGAGGAAAAAAATCCACCAACAAACCCCATCTCAGAAAAAAATACCACAAAGAGCTTTCTCATGCATGAATCTCAAAGTTGGCACACACATTCTCACCACCTCATGCTCCAGCTGCCAGTACTAACACTCAAAACCTTATAGAAATGTTCTTTCTCATATAGCTTATTTATTTTTATGGAGGATTAATATACTTAGGATGGCTCTTTGGAGCTTTCATATTGCATTTGATGGGATGTTGTACCATATTGCTGCTTACAAAGGGACACATAAACATTAACAAAAATAAACAGTAGAAAAGGGGAAATGGGAATATAAGTGCAGTCTGAATTAATGGTAAACAGCCAGAGATCGTTCGTATTTCAGAACTCCTATTATATTATAGCCGTGCCTTTACAAGGATAATCCTTTCATAATTAAGATAATGGCTAACTAGCCTGATAGGTATTATAGATCTTTTTGAGCCAGTATGCTTATATGACAACATAATTTGCATGTACTTATTACTGGACTATAAAATCTGTGGATTTTATATGTAGTTGCATTGATTAGGTACTTGGATGATAAATAGAAACCATTCTGGGAAAGATGATATAGGATATATTAAACATCTATTTCACCCTCTCTTTATAGCCAGCACTGGTTTGGTAATTTAAAAGTGTTTAGTCTAGCCTGGATAGTAATCTATGTCCAGTTAGGATCTAAGTATGTATAATAAACAGTCTAGCTTTTAATCCATATGCATGTATTAATTTCCTTAGACATAGTGTTTTAGAAAGAATTATGAAGTTTTTACTCCAAGACACAGTATTCTGGAACAAGGGAAGGCCATGGACAGCAGAACAAACAGAGAGAACAACTTCAACACGGCACTCTTGAGGACTGCACCGTGTACAAAATAGTGGCATTTTTTACTCACTGATATAATAAGTAAAACTTTAGATTTCCTACTCAGACTCTGCTTCCTCAGTGCTTACATGCAGTACTGTGTGTAACACTGCTGTTAGAAAAGATTTTTATGACCAACTCTGACTCTTATGCAGAAGCTGATGTCTGACATACAGCGTTTTCAGTCCCTGCCCCTGAAAGTATCACCTTTTATTTAAAACATACCTCTTGTCCTGCTAAAAAATCAAGCTAGAAGTTTTGGGGAGAAAAAAGCCCAGAAATAAGATGTTCCTACAATGAACTTTCCTTGAAATAACAATTAATAATCATGATTCATAACCGTAATTCAGCACCTCGTCTAATACAGCAGTATTCCCATCAGCCTGGATCCCTTAAATGCCAAGCAACCTCTTTCAGACATGTTTAAGGCTCATGGCTTCTTCAGAAGGCCTGCTTCACTCAATGAGTGAAAAATACATGTGAAATTGAATTTGTATATTCTCACTTCTGCTTAATAAATATGGAAATTTATACTTAATGAAAATCTACTTTTACCCCTCTCTGCCTTCCTTAATGAGACCAAATTGAATAGAACAATCTTCATTTGGCAGGACGGATCATGAGTGCTTGTCTATACTTAGAAATTTACTGAGATAACTAATCTAAAATGGTTGAGAAATATCCCTACAGCTTTCTGCACAAATAGCTGTTCCAGAGCAATTATTTCAAATGAGCTATTTTTGTAAATTTTCAAGTGTATACAAGTCTCAAATCTAATATCTGGCTGCACTGCATACCCAACTAGGTTTTATGGATCAAAGTATTTGATCTGGTGAATAAGTCACACTGTAGTAACAAAAGTAATATACTAACATTGCCTTTGATTTGCCTTTATGCTGATACACGACACCATAAAAAAAGCATTAGTGCCACTGATAATTTGGCTGTATTTGACCTAAATATCAGTTCCACAGTACCAGTTACAAACTCCTAGCCTGAAACACTTTTAAAGGTACCACACAGGCTTCTTCATAATAAAATTTTTCACCTTTTCTCTTCCTATTAGGACTGAATAATTTATTTCTCAAGTGCTTTCCCTGCAATTTACAGACAGCTAGGCTGCTGTAACTTTCAAAGGTACATTAGTGTCTGATAAGTCCTATTTTAGGTCCTTGCTGTGTTCAGTGCAAGAATGGCTACCAAGTTTCAAAGCTCAGACATATTTCTTTGAGGTCCGGCAGCACACCAAAACAGCAGCTTCTGCTATAACAGCCTATATGCAGCAGACGTGGCTTGATCCTTTCTTGTTACATGTAAGAACCATTTCCCTCAGCATGACCACTGCTTTAATCTTGTATTTTAAACATAAACATAAAGACAGACCTTACAGTATAATCTGCAAGGCACAGTAGCCCTTTAGAAGAGTGAATCGTTAACCTAGAAGCTATGTTTAGGAAAAGAGAACAGACAACAAAAAAAGGAGGAGAGAGGGAGAGGGATCAGTTTTGTTCATGATATAACGTGCAACTGTGATCCACCTGCCTTTAAAATGCATTGCTGGAGCAGAAATAAAAATCAGTATAGGCAGGGCAGGAAAAAGAGGCAATACAAAAGAGCTTGAGGAGCATGGGGAGAGTGGAAAGGAAAAATGAATTCTAAAATTTTCTCTCCTGCTGCATTTTGAAATGTAACACATACTTTTCTGGTAGTAATGTTCTCGTTGCTGTGCTGGAGTAAAGAGACAGAGAAGGAAGGCATTTTGAGAAAGGCAATGCCTCTCATTACACCAAATTATGTAAGTGGGGGGAAAAAAAAAAAAAAAGAGGAGGAAATATAAGAGTACTGCTTTTCCTTGTATTCAAGTCAAGCAGTTTAAAAGAAACTTACGTCCTATTACACCACTAGGTCATTTTTGTTTATAGGGTAACTACATTGCAGTTAACATTGACATATTAATCAATTTGCAGGGGGAGAGCTTCTGGGACAGCTTCTTATTTATATTACTGCCCCTTTTGTATGATGTTGGGCAAATTAAATATAATTTACACTGTTGTTTAAGTTTAATTTACATTGTTAAGTCATTAGTGTAAAAAAAAATCAGATTCTCTGCTCTTAAAATACTCCTGAAAATGGCTTAAATAACAAAGATCCAAACTTGAAACTGATACTCCTCAGTTATTATCTCCTTTGTTTTAATAAGACAACTTTTGCTGTCATTTATATGAGTGTAAAAGTGTATGTAAATGTATCGACATCACAGGTACCTTGGTGGAACAGGAGTATCTGAATCATTTATATTTGTTCATCATGTGTACACGTATAGTTTTCCTTCTCCTTGAACAACAAGGATGCTAGATTGACCCGTTATTGTCATTAATGCTTTGTTTGTGGGTTGCATTTTTAATTTGACCCCTAAGTAATACAGCATGAGGAGGAAAAAGCCTTTAAACTCATGGTTAGGGCTGGTATGGGCTTAGGAAATGTATATTGTGATGAATGATTTTAATCCTTTGTGCAACATGAACTTGTGCTGCCCAATTGTTCACTGCAGCTGGTATTCCCAAATGCATACGCAGCCCATGTGATCTGCATTTTTTTTCAGCCATCTCCTGGGAATCATTCTATACACTTGAGTCACCAAAAATTATTAAACAGGATCAAAGTAGGGCAAAAGTGAGGTCATCCAGTTGGGTGGCTGTTGTCATGCATCCCAGTGTCATCTGGTGATACAGTGATACATCTTATTACTATGGCAGGATGCATCAAAAGGAAATGATGTATGCTTGAAGGGAATTCATGTCAGCAGAAAAGCTTAGGGATGGCCAAGTGCATGCATATAAATGGAGTTATCTGAAGAGACATTCATGGCCAACTGTAAATGGCATGTTGCTGGCCTGCCTATGATGGAGGATCCTCAGCAGTTGGGTTTCCCGTCTGATTGAGGAAATTAGCAGAAACTCTTTTTTTCTATTCTTCATTCAAACTAAGGCATTTGTAAACAAGAAGCAAACTCGTACCAGATGAGAACTTACTTTTCATAATGCAAAGACCAAACTGTTATTTAATCCTTTCAATCTAATTTACCATGCCAGGCATCTCTTCTGTTCTTAATGGTAAGAACTCAGGAATCTGAGGGTTTCTGCTCCTCATCCTAGAACACAAAGTGACTTATTTCCCAGTTCACACAAATTCTCTCATACCCGGAAATCTGAAGCCAGAGGTGAATCAATCATTAAAAGGATTCACACAAGATAAGTGTGGTTCTACCTTCCTATCCTCTTTCAAGCCATCTCTACGTTCAAGAAAAAAAAGTGGGTTTATGATCTCTTCCTTTAATTCTTCACAGATATTAATACTGTCACACTTATACTTCTGAGATATTTTGCTAACCGTTTTCATTTTACCCATAGTTTCTCAAGTGAATCTGCTGAAAACAAGTAGTTGTTATTTTTACAGACAATATTTTCCTAAATTATGTCATATATTCTACATATAGGTTTCTCTTTCAGAAGCAAACAGTGCCTGAAACTGTATGCGCATGTAAGTTTGTTATATTTATATTATTTTAATTTTTTTTAGCTAGGATTTACTTTTTTCCACATATTTTTATACTGCTGTTTCTTTTTTATTAGAGTTCTTTTGCGTATTTGTCATGCATGGCTGTGGCTTTCTCTATAAGCCTTTAATATATAAAGGAAGCTTTTCATAAAACAAATAAGAATTATCCAATTTCACAAAACAAAAAGAAAAAACCCAAAGATTAAGGTGGGCTAAAGACTAAAATTTGCCTACTAATGCAGTAGAGCACCTAAACAGGCATATAGTTTTAACGATATGAATATTCCCACTGAAATCTAGGACAGAGAGCTATATTTAGAGCAGTTTTTAAACACTCTTCTGACCAACTGGGGTTGTAACAAATTTTGTGTTCAACCATAACGTGATTAACAACCACATGGAAGAAAAAAAGGTAAAAAAAAGTAGGCTGATGTGTTATCTTGGGTTGCCTGCAAAGTAATTTCATTCCTGGTGCCTTCCCTGGGTTGGGCAAACCACAGTAAGGCACACTAATGCACCCAGGATTTGTGGAACCACCATTTCTGAATGCTACAGCAAAGGCTGATGTGCATCAACTTCCTGCAAGGACAAGACCTGAAATGCTGCAAAACAGAGAAAGGTTAGACCTTGGTTCTTTAGGTTTGCAAGAGAGTGCCGTCAGCTGCAGTCAGGCCGCCTTCTTACCTTCCTTTTCCTCCAGAATTAAATCAAATCTGACAGAGTAAGGAAAAGATTAACACATTCAGAGTTTGGGAGTAGAAAGACTGACTCATTCTTTCTTATGATGCTTGCCTGGTTTGTGATTTGGATCAAAAGAAAATTACCCAGCTAGATTTTTCAAGCACATGCCAAGCATGAAGGGTTGCCAGGCTTCAACATTCCTCGTGACATCATGTGAAAGGCTATGTAATTCCCTGCAGCAAAATATCCACAGAGGTCACAACAGCTTACTTCAGCCTTTGAAATCCATTTGCTATCACTTACATATTTGTATTTGGGGCAGGGGTCGTTATGATAATTATCTAATTTGTGGTATGGAAAAGTTCATAGGCTGTTCATAAATAAGCAGTGAGAAGAGCTGGATAGGAAGATTAAGACAGAAGTGTGATCTGGTGGCAAAGGAAAAAGCATGAGTTTTCTCTAGATTGCAGACCTCAAAGTTGCCTCTTTTATCTTTCTTCTTGAAGAACTTGCAATCTTGTGGAAAAGTAACAAAAAGTAAGCAGATCGCCTTCCTTCTCCCAGTATCCCATAGTATTAAGCCATCTGTCAAAAACAGCATCTCAGTGCTGCACAGATTTACTTGATCTCTGTGTATTCAAAAATATATAAGTATTTCACCACTGCTAATCTCGTTCAGTTTATGGATCTAGCTTAATTATTTTCTTAGTAAGAACGATTTTAAAGTGTTTTTTTCCTGCATTTGTAAATACATGGTGAGTTCTACACAAATAGTTTTGAACACTAGTACCAAAGAAAAAAACAGTATTTGCGTAGTGAAAAAAAAAGGTACAGCACTTGCCATATTCTAAGATTATGTAAAGGTAAAAAATTAGGAAGCTAATACTATATGAAATTAAAAAACTGGCTAAGTGAATGGGCAAAGATATAAATTATCCTTCTGATCAGTGACAAATACCTGAATTGGGCAGGTTACCTTGTAGGATGTTTTTAGCTAAATATGTTACAGCTTACCAATGAACAGAAAAAGTGAAAGCTTTCTAAGGGGTTAAAAAAAAATACAGGAAAAGTGCAAACAAAAGTAACAGGTAACTTAAACCAAGTTAACATTCTTGATGACTTAAATCATGATTAAAGCAAACTATTTAAATCCTCGGGAATGAAATCAAATCAGTGAAAATTTTGGGTCTGCACACACTTCTAACATACTGCAGTGAGACCCTGGCACATGCCTGCAGTACCAACAGTAGTTAATCATGCCTGTTTTTACTTCAGAGCTCCTGCCTGGTGATCGAGCTTGACAGGTACCTCTGTCAACTGTATGGCTTAGCTCTGGGCCACAGCTGGATTTTACCCATCACATTTAAGGAATGTGCAACCCTAGAGGTTTGCAAACTGTGACGTATATAAATACTAGTCAAGTTGCTACTAGCAGTTTGTGAAGCAGTTTGGGGTGATA
Organism: Cuculus canorus; assembly: GCF_017976375.1. NCBI lineage: Eukaryota > Metazoa > Chordata > Aves > Cuculiformes > Cuculidae > Cuculus > Cuculus canorus. The sequence goes on from NC_071402.1 coordinate 92,082,530, forward strand.
CATGACACAAGGCTGGGAGCAGCGCTGCAACCACGTATGCTGGCAACCAGAGAAGATACCTGTCCTGCTCACTCCTACCATCACTGTCAGGCAACGGTAACCACCATGCTGCCTGCCCCTTAGAGGAGGGCAAAGTGGCAAAATAGTTTTCTCCCAGGGTCTGCAGTGACCAGTCTCATGAAGATAAACATGAACTTCAGGTTCAGAGGTGTTGGTTGTACCTCTTACACTCCTTGCAATAAGGAGATAGCTGCCCATCCCTGCCGAGGTTTTCATCCTGGCTGGATGTCAGTAAGTATCACAGAAAGCCGCCAATAGGCTTTTGGTTTGACTATAATTCTGATCAATATTTACTGTTTCTCAAATATTTATTTCTCACAGGGAACTTTTGCAATGGTTGCATCAAGGTAAGTTTGGAGACAAGAAGATCCCCAAATTTCCTCACTACTTTTTCCCTTCTGTTTCAAGCTGGCCACTGTGCTGCAGATTGAATTTCTCTATCAAGGAGAGCGAACTACCAGTAATAAAGTTCACCATGTGGTAGCTCTGAGAGAGAGAGGCAGTTTCTTTGACTCTCTAAATGTGTAACCTGCAACATGGTGATGATGAGACATTTGGCATTTCCTTTTTACTAGAAACCCACCAGTTCCAACTTTTAACTCTCTGTCTTGCTGGGACTGAAACCTGAGCAAGTGAAATACAGTTCAGACCCCAAAAAAGCCTGCAGATGAGGGAGAGGCTTGATAGCTGGTCACACAATAGAAGAAATCTAGTTTTATTTCTAGTGAAAGAACTTTCTGAGAAACTGGATCTATAAAACTGCAGGGCACGATACAATGATAATAAATGCATAGAAGCTTTCATATTCATTAATTACACATATTACAAGATAGATATCAGCCAGAGTAGTCTTCTAAATTGGGATCAAGATTTTTTTTTTTAAGCAGCAGCTATTTTATTTATTTTTTTAAGCAGCAGCTATTTTAGCTAAAGATTCTCGGCTAAGAACTGTATTAGTATTTGATACAAAGTAAACAAGACCATTGTGTGAAGTGCACAACTCCTTAAAATTACCTTGCTCCAGTGTCCCAAGGTGGACATCAAAAAAACCAAACAAAGCAAGAAGTGACACTTTCTAAAGTCTTGTCCCAAACCAGACAATAAAATTAACTTTTAGAGATCATTTTCTCAGAAATTACTTGCAAACCTCCATTTAGTGTTCTGAAGCATCAATGATAAGTGGCAAGAAACTGCTGTTATTCCTGGCTTAGAAAGAAGAGACTCAGGGACAGAGAGTTTATGCAGTTTCTCCAGAGCTCACAAACTACCTGGGAATACAACTCCTCTCCTTAGTCTCAAGATCCTCTATCCTTTTTCCAGAAATGGGAGGTATTACTGTAATGACTGCATTGTTTTCCTTACAGTAGGGCATGAGTTTTCTCCCGCCGTATTTTCTTGATCTTGCACCTTTAATCTTTCCTGTCAAATCACTTCTTGTTGCTGTCGATGCAACAGTTAAAACCAAAAATGCATAAAGGAAAAGATATGCCACATGACAGGTATAAGAAGCAACAGATCTAATGATTTGAGCAAATATTAAAACATAGCTTACCTCCTACATATAACCTGGTTTTGCTGGTGATTTTCTGTTATGTTGCCCAGTGGTATTACATATTTTCCTACAAAACTACAAAAGTATACTTATTTTTTCCCTTTTGCTCTTATGACAGTAATTAGTCATGATTGACATTCTAGACACGTGCAGGGTGAAACACCCTGCATTTTCTTTTGACATTGCTTGAATATGGCTCAATGCTAAAAGAAAACATTTTCCATGCTTTTAATCTATATTTTTAAATTAATGTAATCCAAATGGCATTGCCATTCAATCGTTACAGTGAAATTAATCACCTGCTAATAGTACAGTGTGGGAATCTCTAAAATTTTCCCCCGCAGGTTTGATTTCAGCCCCTGAAGGTTCACTTGAGTTTAAATTCACTATTCACACAGGGACAGTTATTTTTACCTCTCACTCAGCTTCTCTTTCACATGCAAGCACACACACCACACACACGTGCTGCATCCCTCCCATTCTGTTGCACTTAAGTCCAGATTAACTCTGACCATTCCCACACGCAAGCAGAGAGCGACACAACACCACGGTGCCTAAGACCATAGGTGGGTCGTTTTCTTCAAGCCAATTTATTCACATTTGCAATGGTAAGATTGATTTTTATCCTGCATTTCTGAGTTTATTTAACTGATTTCAGAAACTGCCACAGAGGTGGGGGCAGAGATCGTCTTCAAGGTTGCTGTCATCTGGAATTTTATGTCCTTCATTTTCTTTCACTCTGTATGCCTGTCACATCGGCTTAACTGTGAGTAGTGTACTAGCCAGTACCTCTGGCATACTGTATATTAATAGAATATTGATATAGCCCAAATACTGTTGTGGGATTCATCATTTGGTAAATCCTCTGCCGTCTGCAGTTTTACAGAGCTGTTTAATTAGCAATTTTACAACCTCCTATTCTCTCATTAAATTAATTAATAATTAAGTTCAAATATAGGCATCTTTAATGTCATAATTATATTTCAGTTTTATGGTCACCAGAGTTTAGCTCATTAGGCAGGGTAGTCATAAACCACAGCTCTATTTAGGGGCTGAGGCACGGATGCACAGGTAGTCTGCTTCTAGGTGGTATTTTTATCTTTCTCACTTCTCCTCCTCCCACCCCGACTTTTCCAGCTCCCCTCACTGTTATTGCTCCCTGCTAGCACTGGCTTTTTTTTTTCCTGTGGCACCTCTTCTTCATCCGTATATAAAGTTTAAAAAATCCCTTACACCCACCCTTCTATACCCCCTCCCTGCTACTCTCTCTGGAGCAGAGCAGAGACGCTGGCCTGTGGTGGGTCCAGCTCTCTTGCAAGACTCTGGGACCACCACCTTCATCACTGAGCCCCCAGGAGTGGCAAATCCTCTGTAGCATCATATCGGTGACATTGTACTCCTGTTTGACTGTGTGATTTACCAAGGCATGGGACTTAGTAATGGCATTTCACACAGTATGATATGTTGTGCATTGTTTTATATGTAATGGATTTATTTCAGTCATTATCACTGATTAAACCAGCTTAGTTAAAAAGGCAAAGCAAAACTTGGCTTTGAAATTGTTCTTATTTAATTTTGTTTGCGCTCACATAACCCAGGACAGCACTAATTATCTCTTTAGTGTAGCTCATATTTCTAATGTAATTCATATGTAAATTGTAATTTTATTCATATGGGAATGTTTGTGTTCCTTGCATATTCTCAGTAAAGAGCACAAACAGTGAATTAAAACTGTTTGGAAATGAAACAGCGAATTAAAACCGTTTGGAAATGAAAACTTTATGTTTCCTTTTTTTGAACTGTCTTTGATTTGTTTTGGCTTGTTGTTTCTCTAATGAATCGTGATTCAATTGGATGACTAAGGCAAAAGTATTCAGCCTTCTCACTTCATAGTTAGGCACCTTACTCAGTGGCCTGCTTTTGCTTCTGAATTTTGAAAGAGGAGGGGAGCTCTTGAAAAAAGCTCCCCTTGAAAAAGCTCTTGAAAAAGAGGGGAATCTTTGAAAAAAATCATAATACAATGACTATTATTAATCACAAACAATTGTAGGACACATTTGTATGACTACAGCACCTGAGGACACAGCATGGTACTATTTGTGCCACTTTGCACTGAAACAGAACTGCAAGAGAGCACAACGCCTTAGGAGTGTTATTTCTGGTTCAGTGTATCTGATAACGTTAGATTAAAATTTTAAGCCTAACCCAAATTTTCCATCCAATAACCTTTACATTTTTATTGCTTTTTAAAACCATCAAACTGCTTAACGCAATGTTAGTGTCAGCTCTAAAAACTACCTCTGCACATAGAAAAGCGCTCTTCTGACAAGGCAAGTCAAAACTTATTTGTATAAGTAAAAGTTGTTCCTGGACTGCTGAATTTTCAGGATAGGTTTGCTTTCTGTCCATGGGAATAATGCTTTGGTACACTCCAACACAAAAAGCAGAACTAAGAGTACCGGTAAACACGACAAGCTGAGTGTCACTGGGAGAGTGAGTTTGAAAGCACACAAAGTTTTTTGTAGCAGGGACCCAGGTGCTATCAGCTAGTGTAGCAGACAGGATGAAGCAAAAGACCTGAAGGGAAAAAGGAAGCGTAAAAAGTTGAAATGAAAGAGTAATTAAACCTTAAGAGCCAGCAGGTTACTGAACGGTCTCAGCTATAATTTTCTATGCTTCACGTTTCTTAGGAAGAATTGCACCCACAACATTAGGGAGAGAATAAGTGTCTAGTTTTTCACCCTGACAAAATGGGTCTTTGCTCAGCCCTTGCCAAATGAAGCCACCTGTGCTGTAAGGACTGAATCCGGGCCCAGAGTCACTACTTTACCTGGACGAACAGTGACTTGACCTGCCACTGGTCACATAGGAACATATGTAAGGTGCTGTGCTCTCCCAGGTTTGGAGCCACCTCACTGTGTGGGCATGGTGCAGGGGACTCATGGCACAATGATCCTGGAAGCCTCTTCCCATGGGTAATTGCTGGTCAGGCTGGTATAAAAAGCCCTCAGAGGAAAAGTCCGTACTCCCTGCCATCCTCTCTGTTGCTCCTTGGTATTCCTGTGACCAGAAGAGACATAGGGCTTTGAGGACTGATATTTCTGTATTATCCCCTGCCACCATAATGCTGAGCTTCAGGACAGGTTCCCCCACTCATTGGTGGGAAAGGTTGCACATGCCAAGCAAAGAGGCAAAGGATTCATAGCTGTGAACAGGCACACCTGCTTCCCATCATCCCTCTGCCAAACTCCCCATCCCCAAAAAGTGCTCTCTTACAACAATCCAATCTTTGGAAGGACCCTTTGGGGCCTTCTGCAAAGCTAACCTGGGGGAGACACAGTGAAAAAGTGCTACTTAGTGGACCTGAGCAGAGGATGGAAAAAGTGGGCAAGTGGGGCAGCTGGTGAGGTTTGGCTGTTATCACACATCCTCCCTGCAGCCACGTATCCTCCAGTGAGGGACACTGCCACATCTGGGGTACATGATTGAAACATGCATACACATACACCCACTCCTCATGATGACACAAGAGCTGTCCAAAACTATTTTCAATAATTGATTTGCTGTTTAATTGAACATCAAGACTGACTAACATAGCTCATTACTTTACTCATTAGTTAATTATCGAAGAAAGTAGGACAAGTCAATAAGATGGAAGGCTGTAAATTCCAATACTAATTAGCACCATTTCCTCAGAGACATATTTAAGGGCAGATTGGCTACCCGAATATCCCTGGACCTTGTAGATGAAGGGAAAGGGTAGATTTACCATAAATCTAGATTAGCGGCAAACAAGGCTCATCATCACTGAGTAGTCAAGTACAAAGGTGCTGATCTACTGCCAGGCACCCTGTTTGAACTGGAACATCGGAATGCAAGCACAGAAATTCCTATTTTTAAAAGAAAGGTGGGAGGGAGGAGGGAGGGAAGGAGCACTTGCACACCAGAAAGGATCCATATTATAAAATAAATTATGCAAACTGAACTACTTCAGCAGAGCACATTTGTTTTCCTAAGCTCTCTCTTTTCCAATCTCTCCCACATGCACTCACTTAATGCTCTTATTTTGTCAGTCCAAATCTTAGACAAAACATCGTATGTCCCTTATGGAGTAGGCACATTTTTAATGCATAGATTCTAATTTATATCTCTTATTTTGTGGTTTGTTTTTTGTTTTTTAATATAAACTATTCTAGTAATGTAAATTATATTCTCCTGTTATTATTATTTTAAATTAAAGATAATACAAAAAATAAGTTTGAAATACCAGAGGCAGAATTTAATGGGTCCAACAGAGCTTTAATTGAGCAAAAAAGTGATTTAAAACAAATAAAGACTCAAAGAAGGTTGAGAGAAAAAGAAGCAAGAGGAGTGTATATGTGTGTGTATGCATGTTTGTGTATATATTTTATGTATGTGTGTATATATATATACTTAAATAAGTGTATGTATGTAAAAAATTAAATGCAGACACATACATACATACTGAAATATGCCTATATAAGGTTCTTGTTGGTCAGTAGGAAGAAATCAGGAAATTCCTCGAGTTCTGCAGTTTTAAAGCCCCCAGGTCTTAGTGGCTGCCTTTCAAAACTCAAGACGAAAGGACTCAGACTATGAAAGGGTTCTGTTGATATACTGGTACACTGTTGAACAGTCCCTCTAAAGTAATAAAAAACAACTTGCCATCATTAAGAGATCAGGACAAATATGTTATTTTAAATTCCATTTATTTGGAGGCACATCTTCTCAGTATTCTTCTCAATAAATACTCACTTTTGAAAAACTGATTTCCAAATGGTGAGTGAAAATGGAGATCAAAAGCAGTACCTGAGCTCAACTTAAGTGAAGAAATCACCCTAAGAATAGCTCTCAGTCTTGAGCTTTAAATATTTAACAATTCTAAAAATATACTAATAGATTAATGAAAAAAAATGCTAATAAATCTCTATTACTTGACTTACTATATTTTGTGCCTGCAGTTCTGATTATACAGCCAAAAGCTGTGATTTATTTTCAAATGTTTTAAAAAAAGTACCTTGCCAAAGCGTTCTAAAGATTACATGGATTTTTTTAATCAGCAGTTTTGGGAATCTGGCCTCTGGTGCTAATAATGCAAGACTGAAATATAGGGCAGAAGGGAGAAATGTCATTGTTTTGCTTAATAGAAAGCTCCTGGTAGAAATAATGCTAGGAAAAATCTCTAATGATTTTACTAAAACTTGGGGAAAACAAAAAGTGATACTTTATTATCCGTGTTCGTCTCATTTCAGACAGTGACTCGTACTCTTGGATTCTGAGATTTATTTTTTTTAATGGTTCTGATTAGGTCAAGCTAGACCCCTAGCTGCGATTGAAACCTTGACCATGGCTAGAGCACCTGGGGAAAAGCTGCCAAACTGAACAGTCAGCATGCTCAGCCTACAAGGGCTTAATCTATGCGCTTCATACGGAAATAGGAGAATGGCTGGGAGAAAACCCATCCTCAAGCTTTGACTCGCACTTTGGGTTAACATATGCAATGATGACATTTCATCATACATAATGTAATGTATGCACATAATATGAGGTAATTCTCACTGTGTCTGTTATCAAACACTCCAACATTGGAGGCAGAAGTTGATTACTGAGTGTGATACCTAGAGTACTCGATGCCAGCTGATGTAAAACACACAGACTGGAAGTGCTCTGGTGAATCTGCAGTGGTCTTTTTTTCAAGATGGAGCCCCCAGGCTCCTGCAGCCTTTAATAAGCTGTAACTGGAGTGAAGCTGTCAGCTCCTGCTTGTATTCTGTCAGCTTCAGTACCACTTAGAGCATCCCTGACAAATGTACAGTGCACATTTAACAGTCAATCTGTGAGCAAGTTTTTTATTTGGGAAGGAACTTTCTAAGATTCCACTTTCTACAATGGAAAACTTGTAAATTATTATGAAGGAGAATGGAGCAAAACATCCTTCAATCCCACTCCTTTGTTCTATGGAGAAACCCAAATGTTTTTTTTTTCCTCTTTAGCAGCATGATGGATTGACTTAGTCCAAGGTGAAATCCCAGGCAATGCAAGACAGAACAAGGGCTATCTTATGACAGTGACACCTCTCCTCTGTCAGCCAAACTGTGCTAGCTCTATCATGAATTGCAGCAGCCTGCGATTACCAGTAGTATTGTCATACAAATTATTCAAACAGAAATATTTGTTCAGCTCTAGTGTGTTCATAATTTTCCCATTAAGGATTCAAATTTAAAGATCTTTGCCAGCTGCACAAACTTTCCTAAATACCTTTCCCTCACACACCTCCCTCTGGTGTTCCTTCAACATCATACAGGTGTTGCCTGGGACAAGTGACTTTGAGCAAAGCTGTTCCTATATTTTTTAAAATAAGAAATATATTTCAAAATAACACAATCCCTCTTTCACACTCAGGAATTCTTTCTTATATGTAAATTATTTGAAAACTGTTTCCTTATCCATTTCCTTCCATATGCATTTGTTTTTAGTGGGCAGTTTAAGAGCTAAGCTTATTATTTGCTAATTTAAGTCCTTCCTCCTCCCCTTGGGAGTTTAAAAATTCTAATATTATTCTTCGCAGAGCTCACTCCTACAATATCCCTGCTGTAAATGCAGCTGAATCTTATCTAATAGTGACAAAAATAAGGCCATGGCTTGTCTGAGCAGACTGGAAGGATGTAAGAAGAAGGAACAGGCACAGATTCTTCTCAAGTCAAAGCAGTCTGTAACATTCAGTTTCCCCACAGTCCCCAGGCTAACATCATTGCAAGAGGGAAATTATTGTAACATTACAACACTGAGCTTCAATGACCACACTGACCCCTGGGGACTTTGCCATTTGCCATCTCACAATATGGACAATTCCCTGAATAGGCTCCTTCCCTAACCCCATTAAAAACACAGCTTTCCCAAGGAGAGGACAGAAACTTCCTTGAGGTCATTCTAAGAGTTAGAATCCTCAGAAGACAGTATTTTGAGCCATTTCTGTAAAATGGGAATGAAAACACCTCTGGTCTCCTAAAAGTGCCACATAAAGATTATGACAATCTCATCCAGACAGAAATTAGGAAATTAATTCTAAATTAATTAGAAATTAAACATTGGAGTAATTAATATTTATAAGGCACCAATGTGTATTTATTACTACTTGTATTACTTTTGTTGGTGTTACTTTTACTATTTTAATTGGGTTTTTTATCACTTGGAAGCCCTGTAACAGATGAGATCACTGTTGCCCCAGCCAAACAAATCAAGGTCCCGTCTCCAAAGGGTTAAGGAGCAATGACTACATTTATAGACACAGTTCAGGTTCCACTAATAGGAAGAGCTGCCTAGTGAAATCTGAAAAATTAAATTCATATTGATTTCAGTGGGAGTTAGATGCCTAACATACATTGAAATCCAGGCCTGGATTAAGCTATTGCAGCTAGTGTCAAAGAACATTTACTGGCAGACTCAGGAAAATGAAGCATGAGCCACATCTTTAACAAAAAAGCAGCAGTGACAACCTTTTGTAGACATTAGTGTGGGATCCTTTTCAATTGTATTTAAAAAGAGACAGTTTCACACCAGAAAGTTTCACTAGATCTACTCATCTTGCAGAAGTCCAATGAATGAGCAGAGTGGCAAAAAAAGTGAAAGTGAAGCTACCCATCTCCATTACACATTAATTAAAAGACAGATAAATGAGGAAAGAGATAAATATTTGTGCATACATTTGAAAACCCCTTCTTTCTTGAAGATAACATTCATCACATTCTCACTGCCTCTCACAGTCAATTCTTTCCTTCAATTAACTAATATGTCAATTTGTTCCTTCCCCCATCAGAAAACTCCCTTTCTCAGCAAAAAATGCGTTGCTTCACTATCAGATCAATTCACCCTTCCTCCTCACTGCTCAATCAATAAACTCCTCCTCTACATCTGTTTAACAAGAAGCAGGTCAGTAGAAAGAAATCTGCCTAGGAAGTTTCTCTGTTTTTATTTGGGGTACTATGCATGTATGAGTGGTGCAAAATTTCACTATACAAAAACAGAGAATTAAGGATACAATGATGGACTGCACCATTTTTAAACAATATACAGATTGTACAAACCACTGCGTTCCACTGAACTATTCTGATTTAGTTTGGTAAAAATAACAAGAAGCGTTCATATACAAAGCTCTAGATATCCTTAGACTGTAAATGGAGACAGCTATGCAGAAAGAAAAAAAAAAGTTGAATTCAAATAAAAAGTGACTGTAAGCCAGGGCCTTTTCTTTTAACTTCATTAGAAACTATCAATAAAGTTCAGTGCGTTGAAGAAGCCTTTGCAAATAATGAAATGTAATGAAATATGGTATTAAAAAACCCACAAGCTTATTCAAGAAGTTACACCTTCTATGCAAAACATATACACAGATACAAACCCAGAGACTCCTTCTGAATGGGCAGGCATCTAGCCCTGCTTGAAATACAATTGCTATGTAACTAGACAAAGTGGCAATGCTTAGAGGGTTAGGACATGAAGTGGAAAATCTGAGGAGCTTATATTGTTTAAAATAATTGCCCAAATTACAAAAAAAAGGCAAGGAGCTGATTTCTGCCACAAACTTTAAGCAAACTATAATAAGCACTCCATCTGGTGATTATGCAATAAACTCCCTAAAATTATATTTTTGACATTTTATCCACCTTTTAGTAAAGACTTGAAAGATGAAATACTGAAAGCAACAGGTCTTCACTTAATTCTTTTAAAACATTCTGCTATTTTTTTTTTTACTTTGAGGTTCTTTCCTTTCATTTCAATTGATTGCACTCTGCAGCAGTAAGACTGAACAAAGGGGTAAATTTTAAACTTCAAACTGTTTATCAAACTAAAAGTGAAAGCTACACCTTTTTCTCTGTAATCTCTCAAGATTATTATTTTTGTAACTAGGGCATTGTTTGAATATTTATAAATAATAATCCATGGAATACTAATGAGTTTTCCATTCTCATTTGGCAATGTGTTTCTTTATCTGTTTTCCTGTTAATGGATCATCTCAATGTAGTAGTCCAAGTTAGTCTTGGGCAAAAACTTTCAGATGAATATTTTATTTAAGGAAGAATGCAAGTAGGAGCCAAGCCAAATTGTTCATAAACTTTGACTGAATTTTTTTAGTAGGTCATCTGAAAATAGGAAAAAAGAAATTCACAGAAGTCAGACTGCCCCTTTCCCCTCATCTCAAAACCATGTTTTCAGTGTTTGTCTCAAACAGATTCTTTTCTGCTTTAGAGAGAACCAGGTCTTTGTTTAACCCACGTAAATACTTCCTGAGCAACTGCAAATTTAGCACCAAAATCTCCCTAAAAACATCCAGGGATTTGTAGTCTCCTTTGGGAGCCCAGCTGTCTTTGAGTGCCTTGCAGCTGGGCACATCGCTTTTGTCACAGAGTTCCTTCTGTAAATGAACCTTCCTGCAAGGATGCTGCATCCTAATTTAGGTATTGGCAGTACCATTGTGATAAGGTGGGACATCGCACAGTACCTCCAGTTTAACTCTCTGCAGCATAAAAGAGACAGAGGTCGGGGTTATAAAAGATGCTACAAGATATACAAACATTAGAAGCCTTTTCAACTGGAAAGTTAAAATAAAATACAGCTTCTCTGAGACAGCTTAAATCTATATGTATAACATGTGTATATATCATTATGTATATAACGTGTATGTAGATATTTTGTATTATACATTTCATGCTGTGAACAAGTGTACAGGCATTGCTGATGATTCTTGTTGTTGCTTCTGTTGAGGCCATTCCACAGAAGCCGAGAGTTTGACAATCAGCACTGTTTATCAGTTTATCCCTGATTTTTTAGGCATAGGAGACAGACATTTTTAAGACTGAAAACTCTGACGAAGGTAGCAGTGTGATCACTCCAGTCTGACCTTCCGTAACATAGACATGCATTTGTTTTGAATCACAGCTGATTATATGTGCCTTAAGATGCCAGCACGGGGAAATAATCTCTCCTTACTCTGTTGAGCTGCCCTAGGCTGGATAAACACAGTTTTCACAGTGCTTGCCCACGACTGTAAGAGCTGCATGATGGGCAGAGGGTAGAACTAGTCTGTGTGCAAGATTATGGTAGGGAGAGAAGACTGCAGGACATAGACTGTGCCTTCCACACTCTTTGTGATCATCATTCGATGGGTCCCCCCTAGCCTGGGATGAGATAAAAAGCAGAGGATAAGAGGTCTTTTTTTGTCCAAGAAATTTACTTTCATATTGTGTGGCGGCAGGGAACAATACTCATACATCACTTGATCAGAAAGACATTTTCACGCTTTTGTCTATGAAATCCTTATTTTTGTTAACCAAAGGGTTTATGCCTTCACTGTCCTTCCTCTCCACCCCTTCTCTTTCAGCTGCTGGCGGTGGAGAAGGGGTTGAGGCAGTCCGCTTCTAGCCCAGGGGAGGAGGTGGCAGAAGGCTGGCCTTATTTACCTTAGCCATTTCCCCATGTAATCTGGGTAATCATGTGGCTAATTCACAACAGAGAGGAGCCCCCCACGCTATGATTCACAATCCCAATCCATTCATATTTCATACAATAGGGTATTTAAGTCATCCCATGCCTTGCCACGGCAATTGCACTCCCTTTGTTCTGATGTTTTGGGCAGGGGTCTCCTGTCCTACCCTCTCTTTCACACCGGCATATGTCCTAGCTCTTGCTTGCTGCAGCTGGACAAGGGCTGTTGTTTTTGGTTTGTTCTTCAAAACCAATGAATCGATTATGGCAGTGTGAAATGTGGGTTTAAACAGTCCCCACATGTATGCATATATTAGCCATTTGCTACACTACAACTTCACAGCAAGGTGACCAAGGAAGCAACAGTGTTTGTGCTCTTCCATTTTGAATGGGCAATCTGTTGAGCACAAAAAGAAATAATAAATAACAGACTGACTGCACATATTGTTTAAAAAAATGGCTCGCCATGCCATATCAAAGTGAAATTAAAGTTCCTCACCCCCAATTTATTGCAGGCACAAAGAAAGATCAAAACCTGTTCTGTAACAGAAAATTAAAGGGTTGACATGGATGGATATTGACTATTAAATTCAGACAACATTCCTGCAACAGAGATTGCTATTGCATATTCATCTTTACTTGCTGCCCCTCTCGTATTCAGGATGTACATAACTAACCAGCCTTATAGAAGTGACAGGATCTGACCTCATCTTTGTATAAATCAGAGGCAAAAAGCCTACAGTAAACAGCTGCAGTTTAGGATTTACCGCTCACAGGCTGTGTTGATCTGTGGATCAGAATCAGCACAGGGGTATTGCCTTCATCTGCTATTCTAGGCCATTAGCTCTCTTCCAGCCCAGACTGTTAATGACTAAAGGTAAACTCTCTCCAAAATCTCTTTCCTAGCTTGTGCACAACAAACATTGTAGCTCTGTTTCTGTCCCGAAGTGTAAAGAAATTACACACCACAGTGACTCCCTCAAAAGTAATAATACGACACAAGGTTAAGGTCTTGAACAGAAAAGCCTTTTTTGTTTTTAAGAATGTAAATGCATTATAATGTAAAACAAATAACTAGAAGATCTCTTTAATGACAAGCTAGAAAATATCATTAATTCCTGGTTTAAGTTCATACTACTCCACAGACATATTGCTGGTGCTGAAACAAGCCACTTGTGACTTCTGTCTTAGAAATGCTTGAGCCATGTTCTTTGGCATGAATTCAGGATTTGGAAGTTCACACCTGTGCTATATATTACAAGCAATTTTCATTTTTACTTCTAAAATTGGGGAAAAAAGTTTTGAGTCTCAGTCTTAAGAGCCAATTTTCCACAGAAAGCTAAGTGTTCTATGAAGTGTTAATTAATTAACACACACAATATTTCACGGATTTATAAATAGTACTGTATTGTATAAAGTAGGCAAAAGGAAAAATGTGTACAGGATGCTCACCTAGCTATTTGAGTGCCAGAATCAAGGAGATTCAAAATCTTAAGGAGAGCAGAGGACACAACACAGATGTATTTAAAGTTTCGCTTTGTTGATCAAAGAAGTTAAAATATCGTTTCAAAATCCAAATTTTAATGTTAGTACTTTGAAGACCCTACTTTTTTCTTTTATTACTTCTCAAAATTACCGAACTACAAGAACAAATAAAGCTTCTCAAGTCTAATATTACAGGGCAGACTCTAACACTTTCATATAGGAGTAAATTATCTATCTATCTGTAAGTCTCCAACTGAATTAAAGCAGATTTTGTAGAATTTATACTACTTTAAAATGATCCTAATACAGCTAAAATTGCAAATGGTTGCCTCTCCCAGCACCCAAATGTCAGGGGTGCAGCTACGGCAATATAAACGTGCTAATCCCAGAACGATGTATTCCCATATCTCCCTGTATCAAATCATTCTAAAGGGTTTTCAATATACAAGTTAATTAGCTACATTGAAGCAGCAGAGTAACATCTAATGAAGACCGGGGCTTAAAATACCAGAAGTGGCCTTTTATACCCTTTCCCCTCTCTCTTTATTATCAACATATTCTTTTGAAATGTGTTACAGATATAGTTCAAGTATAATTTAACAAGAGAAAAAAGACAATGAAAAGGAGTGTTTTGTTTAGATGGTAAATACATTGGACAGCTTTAGGTAAGGATATTCAACATCTACAAGAACTCCATTTCTGTGTTAGCACCTCAAAATGCTACTACCATACAGTATCTATCTATAAATATGTATATACACACACATTTGTAATGTTGAGCAAGAAGATGACACCATTTTGTTACTGAACACATAACATTATATTCTACTTGCATACTCAGTTTCTCTTTTCTTAGAACAATCAATGCATGGGAAAGCATTTATGTACATTCTCCTCAAAAAACTAAATCTCTCTAAAACTAATGGCATATAGTAAAAATGACGCAAATAATCAATGTCTGCAAAATACAGCCTGTAGAAAGAAGGTAAAAAAATCAACATAGGAAAGTAAATTTAATTACTTAAGAAATATCTGCTAATTTCAGGAAATGTAGAGTTGCCACAGTTGCATGCTTTGGACTTAACTAAGAAAAGCCCTAATTAATTAAATTAAGGTCCTGATCCTGAATGCATGTGGAAGTCAATGAGACTATCCATGTGAACCTCATTGCTGGAGAGGGACTGAACACTCCTTTTTGCTGTCTACCAAAGATGAAGCTCATTTTGTAATCCCACCACTTCATTATCAACTTCCCAGCACATTATCTTTGTCCTAATCCTCCTGTCACTTTAGGGATTCAGGGTCATTAGAGTACTTGAAGGGTCGATGTTTTTGTCGTGGAGGTGCGAATTGATCACTAAGATGACAACTGGTGACAAGTGTACTTTATTAGTCTGCTACTTTGCCTCTTAATTGCTACTGATTAGCCTGTCTGTTAGAAAGGAAATTTGGACTCCTGCCGCTGCCAAAGATTACAGTGCTTTCTAATAGGACCATCTAACAATTTCCCCCCCACCCCCTGCACTGAGTCCATTTACACATAGTATATTCACCCAACTCAGTGGAATTATTTCTGTGAGTAAAATTAACAAGGTGGGGCACGTTAACCCTCCCATTACATTTTGGCTAGTTTTTGATTGATAGAATTTCTCCATTAAAAATTCAAATATTTCCATCTCTTTTTCTTCCCAAAGCCAAGAATAGGACCATCTATTTTTCCAGAAATCCCATTTTAGACCTATCTATGTTTACTATTTGGACAGATTTCCCAAAGGATGTGTTGGCTCTGCAAATATCACATTGCATTTAAACTAGACATTAAGACAAACTAACAAAAAAAACACCCCAAAACCCAAAAAATCCCAACTTGTGTGTCATATTAGAGTTCATATGCTTCAAGCCTTACTTGTTCTTGACTATTAAGAAGTGAACATTGACTCATATAGGGCACATCTGCTGGCAGCAAAGAAGTACCTTCGTATTTTCTTTTATGAAACTTCCTGCTTCAAGTGTGTGTGTGAGAGGCCAGAGTGAAGAAGAAGAAAAAAATTAAACTACATGGCTAGGATAATAGAAATATCTTAGTGCAGCATGAATGTACTATCATACTTGCTCAAAAGAGACAATCTTTGGATTGCTGGTGTTTTTGTTTCACACCAGTTTAAACATATCTATATGGGATCATGATTGGTAGCAAGATAATATGAATGCAGATTTGTGTAAGCTGTCTGTTCAGTTCTATCAACATTGATTAAAAAAACAAAAGGGTAACGAAAACAATTCCTAGCCTCCTCTTCCTACTTCAAAATCCCCATAAAAATCAGTCTTTGGATTAAACTCCCTTCCAAAAGCAAGTGCTAAACCTAAATCAGACAAAATTAAGAACTTTAACAAATGCTTAATCTTGAATTGTGCACTGGAAACATTATAATATGAATCTAGCTGTTCAGGATGAATATTTGATCTTCCTAGAGTCATCTGGAGTCTTCAGGGTCATTTTGCAGGTTGACTATTTCATGTCTTAATTTTCATCCTTTCATTTCCCACGAAGAAAAGCTGCTGCATGAAATTGTCTCTTTAGATATAACTCTGGTCAAAAGAAAACCTCAAATAGTTTGTACAATAATTTGATCCCTCTCTTTCTCTTTAACCATGCCTACATAGAACTTTTGTACAGATATTTTGTTTGCTTATTTAAAAAATCTTTTAGATTATTACAATCTTTAATTATGTTTTATGTCATTTCACTAGAGAAAAATATCTAATACCTGTGGTATTGGCTAAGAGTACGATTGCTTTTTATAGATAATTGTATGTGCATAGTCCTGTTCAAGAAAAACGATGGTTCTTTCAGTTTAAAACATATTTGCTCCTGCCTGGTGTTGCCACTGTCTTCTGCAAAAAGAGATCCTGCTTGGTATTTGGATGGAAATCTCTGTAGGCAGTATTTTAAACCGTAGCTACTTTAACGTCACCAACTTGGGTTTCAAAATATTTTTGTTTAAGTAAGGCAAGGACTACAAATGGCCAATATCATTTCAGTCTGAGTGATTCACTCAGTTTTTTTAATTAATCAGTACCCAAACAGCTTGGCATACCTGAAACAAACTGGCCTGTGTGGCAATAATACCCATACCAACACGAAAAGGTGTGTTTGGTTGATGGGTAAGACAGTTGCAGCTGGTATGCCAAGTACTCAGTACCACCTGCATTTGTAGCTGAAGCTGGGGAGATGACTGCGATATATTTGTGGGTCCAGACAAGCAGTGTCATAGCAACTGGGAGACAGAACGTGTCTGGGAAGTAAATGGGAGAAAGAAAGTGTTGTAGAGGTCACTTCTGAAACAAAAGTCAATGCTTACTTTACATGCTCTGCTCTAACAAATGTAGCTTTAGGAAATAACCGTTATCTGGCAGAATTTCTCAGAACAATCATAGCTGGACATCCATGTTAGAAGATGGGTACCAAGAAACAGAAAACACTGTAAAGGCATTGAGATGAACTGATGCAATAAAATATAGTTGAAGATGTTTCCTCGCCATTGTTACTCTGATGTTTCAAAATTTGGTTCCTATAGAATATTATTGCCTTTCTGCAACAGATAACTAGTAAGCAGCCCTTTTTGGAAGGAGACGGGCTGACTAACTCTATGATGATTTAGGTAAGTCATAAAGGCAGGAAGATTTTTTGTTTAAAGGAAAAAAAAAAAATCAGGTAAATGATCCCTGCTTGTCTGGACAGCCTTCCCAATGATTTGAGTTCTTTCTATTTTACACTAGAAAACCTGGACTTTCTTTTTGGCTAGCCTTTAAATTTTAGTAGAAGTAAGAGTCACACAGCAATTGCGTCAAGCCATGTCATGCTGTTGAGTTGTTTGCTTCAAAACTAATTACTTATCAGAAAGATATCGTCCTCTTGTGGAAGTTTCTACTCCACTGAAATCTTACAGGTACGAGATCATTTACCTTGCAAAAAAAGAAATATTTCTGAGTAGGTAAAAAAAAATCACAGGAACAGCTTTCGGGAAATTCCTATGAAGGAAGGTAGCCCTGGCATGAGACGGAAAAGAGTAACTCAAAGAAAAGATTCTGAATGCACTGGGAAGGGGGATCAGATCTTCCTGTACTGCAGTAGCTAACTGCACTAACATGACAGCAGAGACAGGACAATATTCTGGAAAAGCATTACCTCTACCTCTTGTAATGAGAAAACTACTACTGAGATATATTTTGATGACCATACTTACAGGATAGGGCAGAGTATTTGAAAATTTTAAGAGAAGAATCACAAAATTAAAGGACTGAAAAATATGACAAAAATAGGAGAAGCCTGTAAATTTCTCCTGGAGGAAAAGATCTAATATCAAAAAGAAAACTAGGACCTCCTGGCTAAAAGCTGAGAATAGTCATACTTAGAGAGCTGAAGGAGGATATATGTTTTCCAGCACAGAGGGGGTATATATATGCATTTGCAATGACTGAACAGAGACTGTTCAGTAACAGATCCATGCTCCCAAGTAGAGCTGGATGTTTTCTCAGACTTGCCCTTTTCGAGCAGAGCATTAGCAGATAAGGCAACAGAATCAGTTCCAGAGTCCCTGTGGCAGAGGCTATATCTGTTGACAACAGTGATCAGCTCTAGGTTTAGCATCTTTATAGGAAGTATCCCTGACCCTACTGATTTTCTCCCACTGCCTGAATAATTCCAGGATTTCTTCTCTCCCATAGCCTTGAATTCCCAGTCTATTGCTTCAGTGTATGACACCCAGGCATGATGCACCTACTAGGCAGCCTCTCACAAAGAGCCCTAGTAAAAGAGCCTAAGAATGCTACAGCACGTGATTACAAAGAGACTAAGGTCATATTTTCCTAACAAATACGATGATATTATGTATCGGTGTTAGGAGGACTTCCAGTTCAAGAGATAGCTGTTTGGATAGGCAAAGCTCATGAAATCCTCATCAGATTGATAGCATAGCTCAGAACTCTGGCATTTGGATTAAAGCAGTATAGAAATGAATCTTATATTTGACATTTAAAACACTTTCATAGGAAACCTTTTCCACTGCCCGTAGTTTCTTAAATCATAGCAGAAAGAACTGCCATGGCAGAATGGTGTGAGAAATAACTCTCCAACTGCTTCGCTGTTTTCCCACATTGTGATTGAAGGCATTAGTCTCTGAATCATCTTACATCCTGATGTTACGTGCAACGACACTGTGCTTAATAAACAGATGAGCAACAGAAAGAGAACTTGAAAATTCATTTCTCCTTTCATTTGGACAATGTCTGGAATATAAATGTGGTTTGTGGCAGCTCCAGCTGAAAGAACAGAAAGGACTGCTTTCAGAGGGCTATCAGGACAAAAACTTTAGATTTATGCAGCCTGACTCCTGTTTCCTAAGAGATCTTGGCAAAGTCACTGACTGTAACATTTTCAGAAATGGTTGCTATTTCCTTAGGCTTTCATTCCACTTCTCATCTCCCAGATATCTGACTATTTTGCATGTACAACCAACGACAAAAGTAAATGTTTCAAGGGACCTTGTGGAATCTCTGGATCTTTACCATTTCAGGGGTTCAGTGCTATGTAATATAACATATATGTGGCATGATTTGTTAGGACTTCCCCACAAAACTCTGGGTTTTATAGAGACTCTTTATGGACTGTCAGAGTTTTGCAAGCCTTGTTTGAGACAGCAAAGTCACGCTAGATGAAGTCATCAGGAGATACGCTATTTCTGAAATATCAGATCTTTTTCTCAAAATATTTTCTTCCTGTGAACATGAAAGGATGCATTAAACAACTGAAGGACATTAGACAGAGAAATGGGTCTTTCATCTCTCCCTTATTTCCCAGCTTTCAAACTGGAGGGATAGCCATTCCAGAATGGTTGAGGCAGAAGAAGTAAAGAAACAACTACTGAACAAATTGAAGTCATTTATACTTGGAGGAAGTGAAGTAATATGTGTTACATATATGCTTTATATACACAGTGTTTTGTACATTTGCAATCAACTTGCATTGATTTATAAGAAACACCTTTTAAAACCCAGATAATCAGGTTAAATTAGTAATTAAAATCTCACCCTGCTGCAGTGTTAAATAAGTAGTACATATTTTAGGACTGAAAGACTCAATCCAACAAGGAAAGGCTACGTCAGACTATAAATAAAAACAGACCAAAGCTCTGTTAATCTGTTAAATTACCTGTCATAGGAGATTCAAATGCACTGTGTAATTTCTTTTTATATTGACCAATCTCCGTCTTGCTAGAGTTCAAACTGATGTTGGCTATCAACATACACAGTCATCAGAAATCACATTATGGTGAACATTCAGGCAAGTCTGGCAGAGCACAGGAAGCTGGAGTGTTCTAATTGGGAATGGAATAACATTAGACTTTATTGGTGGTCATCTCACCAGCCTTAGATATTCTTTAATTTTTATCTTAAGACAATCTCAGAGATGCCATCTTATGGTTTTCACTGATTTTTTCCATGTATGTGTTCTCATTTTACTCTGCTCAGAGGAAATATAATTTCCCATTGTCATGGTCTGAACTTTCATTTCCACTTTCCTTCTTTCAGCTGTGGTCATATGAAATTTTCACTGGCTAACATATCTTCTCCTCTTTTTTTTTAAGAAAAATCACTCTACATAGCTCTTAATAGATTAAGTCAAAACTATGCCAAAGTGAAAGCTTAGCTTTTCTTAAAATCCTGGAAATAAGGTCTGCTCATAAAAATTGAACATGGTAGCAAACTTCTTATGAACTTATTCTTTAGCTCTTTTGAACAGATCTACCCACTAACAGCAGGACAGAGGACAAGTATGTCCGCTGCTCTTACCAGCAAAATCTATACAGGGACAATAACCAATAAAAGAAAAGAAAGTCCATCCACTTGTTCAAGTAGTTAAACCAAAATAAGGTGGAGGTAAAGTCTTCTGTACAGGTTAACATAATATTGCAGTGAAATACTGACTGTGTCAGTCACTGCACATGCACTGACTGCCTTTTACACTAGCAAAATCCAGTTCTAACCAATAAAAGTAATAGAAGTAGTTGAGCAAACCATGATGCAGGTACAAAATATATAAAAGTAAGTTGAACTATCGCGTCAAAAAAAGAAAAGGCAACACCTGGAAAACAACTGAAATCTGCAAAACCAAGATCTGAACAGGATCAGATTAATTATCAGCGGCATTTTCTTCAGATTTTCTCAAAAAATAATGAAAGATATAATTGTTTGGGTTTTTTTTTTTTAAAAAAAGGAGGGGACTTGCCTCCAATAGCTTTCTTAACTGCTGCTTTCTAATGTTTTTGAAACAAAGAGACTGCAGTACACTAACTCTTTGAGCTGAATGGGAACACAAACTTTCTAACACTTCAGTAAATGCTTGAAAGAGAGCACTACTTTAATACCTGTAAATCAAGGCACTTCAAATTAACTCCACATTTATTCAAAACCTTGCTTATTTTATGTTTTTGTTATCATTCTGGTGCAAGACTGAGAACAAAAGTGCTTAACAATTCCAGACAAATAGGATAAGGGCATTAATTCTTGTTTGCATGCAAGAGAAACATAAATCATTTGTTCCAAGCTAACAATTTAAAGAGTGCACAGCACGTTATGTTAAATAAAGTATTAACACTGAGTTAAGAACACCTATTAAGGGACCTTGAGAGTTCTGGCTTATATTACCTTGCATTGCTTTTGAAATAACCTTATTCCAGTATTTTAGTTCCATAATTATTCCACAACAGTATTGTCAGAAAACCCCACTGCTTCTAAGAATTTATATGAACCACTTCATTTAAAATCTGGTACTTAATCATATTATCGGCCTGGCCCACATAAGTGACTTATCTTTTAAGTTTTTAGATATATAACTTTTTAATTGCACGATGATTAAATAAAGTGTATTTGATAATCAAATTTTCTGCATTGTTTGAAACTAACTGCTGAAATACTGAAGAAAAAACTTCAAATTTTATGCACATTTATGCATGTACACATTTACATTAAATACTTCTCTGTGGTTCACCTTCACATCATTTAGCAGAACGGTTTCTTTCCAGTGACTTTCAAAGTTTATATGCTAACAATTTGAAACTCTTCTTTCAAAACCTCACTTTTCTTTCCAGGATGTTTTCTCAGTCTATTCCCAATTTCAATGCATGTACTAGATCCACCATTGTGCAGATATTCGTATTAGACATTGCCACAGAATTAATTTAAAGCCTCCGATGCTGAGAGGAGGGTGTAAAAATTCCCTAGTGGTGAGTCTGACCTAACAGCAAAAGGGGATGGCAGGTGGGGCATTCATGATGTAAAAGCATTGACTTCTATATCTGGTCAGACAGGCCATAGCCATCACTCATTTGAAGCAGAAGAGAAACTGCTACTCTAATTACCTTGTTCCAAGACATTCTTCACAGCCTCCTCTAACAGACTTACCTCTTCCTCAGTGGCAGCTGTGATCTCTTTGACTCATTGGGGTTGTGTGTGTATGAAGTGTCTAGGGGGAATATGTCAACTATATATGTTTATGCAAATCATTATATACAGAAAGAGAGATTTCTGATGTTATGAATAATTGATGTTTAGCTAGAAATCAGAGAAGACTTCAGAAATTTAGTTAATGGCAAAAAATTCAGATGGTCTGAAGTCAGTATTATGAAAGAGACCTAACCAAAGTCTGTATGTTACTGTAGTTGTCAGAGATGGTGACTAGCAAAAAGCAGGTCTCTCACTGTGTCTATTTTTTGGCCCTTCAGTACAAGAAAGACAGGGACAAACTGGAGAGAGTCCTGCTGAAGGCCATTTGGATGGGCCAAGGACTGGAGCTATACATGGGAGCTGAACTGGATGACCTCCTCAAGTCCCTTCTAACCTGATTATTTATGACTCTGTTAGTCTTTCAGGTACTTCTCTTCACTAGGAATTATTTGTAATATAACCAGAATAATATAAAGTGAAAAAGGTCTCAAGGATCATCTTGGTCTGTTCCATCTCTATCCCTTCCTTGGCCATATTTTCTATTTGACATAACTCCATAAAATTTTAAGCTAGCTAAGAATCTAGCACCCAACCCTATTGGATTTAAGTACATTTGTCAAGGAAATTGATTGGGACAATTAGCTGAATAAATAGACATAACATATCTTTAAGAGTCATAAAAGTGACATAACTGCAGGTAAATCATATGAATAATCGCAACCAGGAGTCAGGTTTTCCAATCACTCTTCATATATACTTTCAGTTGCAGAGCTTTCTGGTGACTAATTTACCACTTTTTATAGAGAAATTAAAGAACAGATTTGTAATGATGGCTAAGTTGCAAGGTACCAGTGAATGAATAGTGAAAATACTCATTTGTGACACTTCTAAGAAACACTAAATTTTGCTTCATCTTTGTTACTTCACACAAATATTAAAACCAGTACAGTGTCAAGAGAGTAAATTCTTATGTCTGGAGCAGAGACTAATTCATTCATGAAATGAATATAATTTTCCTAAACAAATAAGCCTTACTTCAGGCAGAAGTGAAAGCGGTTTATAAAACCTTACTCAATCAGAGAAAATAAGAAAAATGCATAATTTAGAGGAAACTCAAAGTTGAACACTGTTTACATGACATGAAATTGACATTTTTTCATCTGACAATTTAGACAAAAATTACATTTTTTAGAAAGAAGAGTGCACAATTCTATTGAAATGTTTCATTGCCAATTTAAAGTAAAAGCTAAAATGGTTATGAAAAATAAACAGAACAAAGACAAAGTAAAATTTTCCACTATTTTAGTACATAAGTCAGCTAGTGATTGAGCTGGGAAGATTCTGAAAACCTCTGGATCTACTTTTAAATACATCAAAATAAGTTGTTTTCAAAAAATTCTTTCAACATTTGACTTGCCAGCTATTTCTGAATTTCACAGAAAATTTTTACGAGTCTTAAATTAATAAAATTGACACTGAAAAGACTAATTATTACTGAGAAAAAGAGGATGATTTTTAAAAAAAATAGCAAGCTACTACAGATAAAGTATCCATCTTATGAATTTACCAAAGTGATTCTGTCTCTTGCATCCTGTAATAATTTAGTTTTGGATTTTGGATTTCTAATCTTAATATTTTCTTCTTTATATACATATATGTATGTTTGTACAACTCTTGCTTGCTCAGTCTCTCTATATATATGTAAACTGGATAAACAAAAATGACATAAGCTCCAATAGCTAAGAAAGATTTGAGAGACGGTTTTGGTTAACGTTTTCTTTCTCAGCTTTTAATTTGTTTTATTTCCAATTAACACAATTATTTCCCAATTCACTATAATTATTTTTTTACTTCATGTTTATTAACAATTTCAGTAAGACCTAAGTTCTACCACAAGCCATGACTGCATTGGCATGGGCCAAGCTGTTCTCTTGTAAAAGATATTGTAGAAGAGAAGGTCTGAGGAATATAAGCATATTTTTTTTTGCACCCTCCCTTTTTATCTTAAAATTACTGTTGTGAAAGGTGGCTGAATCTTTACTTTGAAGTGTCCAAGGGAGAACACGTATCCTTATATTTCAGAACTAAGTCCCAGTTTGGCTAAGAAATCCAGAAATGTGCCACATCATTGCTGGTTTTCAGTCCTCCTGCATGGGATCTTCCTCTAGAGGTGTTGACAGCCCCAAGCACAAGCAAAGCCATTTGGAAATGCCAGGGGAAGGAAAAAGATAACAAAAGTGGGTTTGTATTTCTTTGGTCATTTTTATTTATGGAAATCAGGCTATAAACTAACGTCACTGATTCATAAAGCTTTTAGATACTCAGTTTATATAAACTTGAGAAGTCTAGAGGGGTATCCAAGGATTGTCAGCCTTGAAAAATGGTGAGGACTTACTTGCTCTTTCACCAGCTCAAACTTCCAACCATATTCATGCCAGGCCCCCAGCTTCTGGATGAAAGCAGAGTGAGTTGCCAGCAACAACAAAGATAACTAGATGTTTTCTACCCTCAAGAAAAATCTAGTTCAGATGGGTACACCCTGAAATTTGGACTACAATTCAGAGCTGTTCTTATTTTGTCCAATCTCTGACTCTGTGACAGACATGAAGAATATATTTTCCAAAACAATGCTAATATCAGGTCAAACACAAACAATTAAAATTGAACATCACTGAATTTTGGTCTAAACTAGGAAAAAGACATTGTAAAAACCAGCAAGGCTAGCAATAAAGCAGATGGTTGCAGTTACTCAGGCAGTATTATATCACTAATACTTAGTATACTAAGCACAAAGGTTACGGAGCTCCTCCGGCTTCCAGAATTTATTCATTAGAGCCACCTGTTCTCTTTATTTTAATTCACAAAAAAATAGCCCTTGGAGACAGGGACCTTCTTTCCTTATGGAGACTTTCAGTCGCTAACACAGTGGAGTCGTGGAGTCCTTCTTCAAAACACTCATGCAACGGAGCTGTAAGGAGGCAAATGAAGATGGCTTTCCCAGACTCTTCCAGTAGAAACAGAGCACCAACAGATTTGTCTACAATACACAGATTAAAAAATGCTGCAATTAGGTTCCCTTCAGCTTAGGGTTGAGAGTACTGTTGATAAAATAAAAGGAGAGAGGGAATGGGAAGAAAGTAACAGCCAATTTTGACAAGGTTTTTTTTTTAACTGAACATTTGCAGTTCTATACATCGACAGACATAACTGCGCTAGCTTTCTTCTGGGTCAAATAATGTTATGCAATGTGCTTGGTTTGGGTCAGATGCTATCAGAGAAAGAGGAGGGGTTAGAGTCTTTCTAAGAGTGTGTTCATTTGAAAAGGTACTTATTCAGTATACTAAATCAGTTTTCCACTGGGGATGGTTTTGTTCTCAGTGTTCCTCTCACTGAACTGATTTGGAATCAATGCCTGATCTTGCGCCTCTCTGCAGCTTGCCTTCAGTCTTCTCCGTAAGGAAATTATGCATGGAAATTCCTTTTTATGAGCTTTTACTGAAACCACAAGTCTGTATCTGAAATATATACTACTGCAAAATTTTGCCGAAAGCTTTGTCTTGTCTATATAAAGAAATTATAGGTGTGGACCAATTTTTGAATTAGCATGAAAACTGCTTTTATGTGAATATGAGAAAGGCCTTTGAAACATCTTGCCAAGGGCTTTTTTTGTCTTCTGGTTGTTATAAGAAAACATGGTTGCCCAAAAGAAAAAACCTGATCGTGGTTCCACCTTAATCAGATTCACAATCGTGTCCTAATGCAATTTGTCCTAATCCATTTCTAAAGAAGACAACCATTTATGATTTGGAAAGACATGTGGCTATATGGAAATCCCCTGAGTCCTTTATGTACTATATTTTACCAGTTCATAAAAAAAATACTAATTACATTTTAGAGAAGAAGACATTATAAATGCAATGTATATTCTAACACAAAAATCCTCTACCCAGGTGTCCTACAATCAAACTGTGCTCAGTTTGCAATATCATAGTGCATTTTATATCTCTGTGGTTTTAGAATAATGATGCCATGCTTAACACATTTTAATATTGATCACACATTTTAGCACATGGCTGAAAATGCTTGTATGCTTGGTTTTTTGGTAAAAGAATGCCTTATGCTTACTATGGCAGCAAATTGCCCTTGCAGCAAAATAGTTAATTACTTGGTACCCACAGAATAAATTAATTAATACTTATGCAGACATCTGTATATTCATCCGTACACAAAACTCTATGTAGTTATATCATTAAAATGACGTGCTCCAGAGAATGACGAGAGTTCAGTCTGTTCAAGAATCTGCTTAGACTTATCTACCGTGCCCCATGCACATGCACATTGGGAAGTGAGGGGCAGATGGGAAAGGGTACAAGAAAACTTTTAAGAAAAACTCTTAGCTTTTAACATATGAGTTGTCCCGTTGGAATTGTGTGCATAAAGGTAAACATAAATGTTTTGTGGACTGGAGTCCTAAAATAATATAAAGGAGTTCCAAGTGTAAGACAGTCAAAGGGTTTTTTGCACTGGAATTCTTTTGTGTGTGATTTCCCTCTGTACATACATATAAAAATATTACAAATGTTATTGTTAGGAAAAAATTTGCTATAAACATTACTAACTATAATTAATGGCATAAAACTGGGTCAGGTCTGTAGTGTAAATAATCAGATTTTCTATTTACCCATTTGTAATAATTAAGAGATCACGTATCTCATGAAATCATAATTATTTAACATTTCATCATTTGCTTTTTACTTGAAAAGTATGAGAGAGAATGTATTTATTTTGCACACTCTCGTCTGTGGATGATCATTTGTTCTTTAGCTGATGAAAAATGAGTTCTTAATCCAAAGCTTACCATCCACCCTATATTTTTTATCCAGTGATTGGTTTAATGTACTAGAAAGGTTGATATTGATGAAGAAACAACAGATTTGCATGCACCTTGTAAAGGACTTTTTTTGTTTCTTTGCCTGATAAAAAAATAGAGCTTCACTAAAGTCAAAGTTTTGTCTTACACAGGATTGCAAGACAGAAAAAATTGGCCCTGCTCCAAACTGGAGCAAAATCCCCAACAATGGAGTTGCCTAGGAAGGAAAATTATATTACCTATTCAAAACATGTTGGTCTTATTTTCTGCAGCTATAATGTTAAATAAGACAAATGGGAAGAAAATAAAGTGAAAGGCTATAGAAAACTGAAAATCTGTTTGAATCTCAAAATGTCAAAATAATATTTCAATGCCAAAATATTTTTAAGTTTCTCTGAATAAAAACAACATCATGAAGCAATTAAATTTTAAAAATCTGCACCTTTCAAACCAAATGTTTCCTCAAAGTGTCTTAAACCCTCTTAAAAAATCAATATAAAACAAAGTGCTTCTTCGTAAGAAAGTTAGAATGTTAGTCTTTTTCTTACTTTTCTAATTATTTAATTTTAAACATAAAAGTGCAATATTCCCACCTGTTCTAAAGATTCTGTATGTAGTGCACCATGACTAAAAGCAATTTTTTCACTCTTGAAAATCTGTGGTCACTGTCAGAATGAATTTTGGCATTCAGAAAACTTCATGTCTTGGCACCAGCACCAACTATCAAAGATTCAAAACAAACTTCAGGGGAGGGAAAAGTACATTGTAAGAACAACTTTACCAGTAGCTTCTATCGAGAAGGACCAAGATTAAATGCCTCTGATGTATATGCAGAAGTTGAAGTAATTATTAACATCTGAGTGAAGTTTAGTTTCCAAGAACATATGAAGTCTTCAACAAGTTTACAGCTGAGCAGAAAGTGAGACACAATACGTTTTTGTTTCAGTGCACTACATGAATACATCTCCAAACTGAAGTCCTAATTATTGTATGAAACAAATATTGCACCTATTAAAAGAGCTGAAAACTTCTCATTTCAAGTTACTAAACTGAACTATTGTCTTTTGATTTTTATTGTTGCGGTTGTTTATCTTTGGGTTTGTTTTTTGGTTTTTTTTGTTATATTGGATCTTACTTTTATTTGAAAAATATTTTTTTGTTATGCAATTGGTCTCAGCACTTTGGCATATCTTTTTTATACACATATGAAGTAATGTGTAGACCTGGACAGCATCACTGGTCTCAACAATACCATCAGGCAAACTTTGCAGTCAAGTGACAAAAACAAAGTGTTTAACGTTAAGATTATTAGAAATAATAAAGAATTTATGTGTTCTGAGCTGATGGGCAATCAGCATTCAAAACTGAAAATCTAAGCAGGCATGAATATAAACATGTACTCTACTTGAAACATTTTGAAAAGAACAGAGGTAGAAGACTGGACATTCAATACCTTCTAAAGTTTTGCCTTCTTTATACTGGATATCTAAAAACAAAGGTACCACAAAATATATGTATTTTTTTAAGAAAAATTATTTAATTTTAGATTTATTAAACCTGAAAGTTGCAGACATAGTTTTTGCAAGCTCAGCATGCTCAATATGTATCTTTGAGTACCTTTAACAAGACAAGACTGATTTTCCTATTGGAAAGATTAATTTCTCATTGCTGTTGTTGTATAAGTACAGGCCTGTTTTCCTTTGTAATAAATAAAGCTGAAGTCAACACATGTAGCCACTGGTATAATATGTGAATGTTGTGAAACTTGCCTTGACTCAAATCCGTTTAATGGTTTTCCACTGAAAATTCAACATCTGCCAACACCACACAAATCTTGATAACTGATGTCATCATGAACCCATTAAGCCTTGGTTTTTAACATGTTAGGAAAACAAAGGGTTTATGGAAGACTACCAACGGAGGGCTAAATCCTGGAGCCCTTGTTCAACAGTAGGAATTGTTCCTTAAGTAAGGTGTGAGTAAGAACATCTTAAGCCCAGCAGAATGTAAGCAAGCTCTTGTTCTACATTAAATTTAATTAGCTAAGTCATTCATGAAAATGACACCATGAGATATGAAACCTGTCACTGCAAATCACCTGTGTTTGCGCCTTTCGTCACTGAGGCTGATTTGGGAATGCATATCCTGCCACACCAGCTACTGGCTTTGATGTGTCACAGCTGTGATACTGCAGCAAGGAAAATCCATTTAAATAGAGGGGGAGCTCTGGAGGAGTCAGGCATTTCCCCTGAAGGATCTGAAACTTCTCAGCAGAGGCTATCCAGAGATACATATTGAATAAAAAGGTCCTCATACTAAAATCTCATAACATGCTGGCAGGATCCCTGTAGCTGTAGCTAGGGGAAAAACTGTGTAGTGTTGAAACCGTAAGGAGCATTCATCCAGATAAAGAAGGAATCCCATGTTATCTCTAACATCCATACACCTGCAAAACTGATAATGCCTATCCAGCAGTTCGTTTCCTGGGCACAGAAGTGGTTAATCAAAGTTACAGCATAAGACCTGTGGAGGAGGGCTAGTCGTTTAATTAATGTGCCAGATATCCTTGCCAAAGCTTTTGCCAAGATTAGGTTCAGATTGTAAAGAAATCTCCAAGAGAAGGATAATTCTCAACACCTGCGGGCACTTTTATTAGCTGCTTTCACAGAACAGAAAAACGTATGTTAAAGTATTTGTCTCCGCTCTGCCAAACTGACCTCGCATGCTTTTATCTGGCCATAACCATAAGCAGATTTTAAAGCAGACTGCAGAAGAGATTGCTAATGGGCAAGTGCCCTGTGGCAAATCCACTTGAATAACGTCACCCGTGGATGGAAGCAATCATATAAAGCTGTTCAAAAAAAAAAAAAGATACCTTCAAAATTCACTGTAAAGGGTAGATTCAGGTGCACAGAGAAGGAATAAAATGAGAGATCGCTAGTATCAGTGATCACACATCCGGAAGAGGCATCCACCTGATGCAGTGTTATGCTAGATCCAGGTCAGGTCCACTAGGGGAGAAACGTCTTTGTTAAGGGTAATAGGAAAATTTGCTGTGAACCTCTAATTTTCTTTTCCCCTGAAAAAAATTTGGCAGTGTTTTGGGATTTTTTTTCTTTGGTAGTTGTCAGCTTTTGGGTTTTAGTGTTTTTTTTTTTTTTCCCACAGGCATTTGATTCTAAAACACTTCAGGATGAGGTTCAGAAGTTGAATGCATAGCCATAATGCTTTTAAGGAAATGAAATCTCAGTTAACACCTGATGCATTTAGAAGCATATTACAACAAATCTACTACTGTGGTTTGGTACTACATAGTGTAACTCCTCATTAAAAGAAATTAAAGTGAATTTAAGGTTTGTTTATCTGTATTTTGTTGTGAAATAATTTGTTGGCAACTGAAATTAACACAACTGTCTAGTGGAGACTTGTAGAATTGTACTCACTCTTGATCCAACAATATGCACTTTCAATGCCTATAAGCACGTGGACACCAGGATAGACATGTGCAACTCAATTTCTGCAACTGTTTGTGGCAGTTGAGACATGAATTCTGAAATGTTTATCATTCCACTCACTTTAAGCTGTCTCCCTTTAATCTGTTTTAGCCATTTATATTGTTTTTCTAGTGTTCAGAAAACTACCATTTCTCCAGGTAGAACAACAGCAAAAGGGCTCTGATTTCTATTCTTCTAGTGCTAATGAAATAAAAATTCCAGTAATTTTTGAAAATATCAACATCTGCAACTCTGCAGTACACAGTAAAAGTCTTTAGATTTTTCAAGAAACTGTCTTGAAACATTGCCCTGGGTTTTGGTGGTGTTATTGTTCTGGCTGCATTTTCTTGTTCCTGTCTCAGCTGTACCAGAATCCTTTTAAATAAAAAGTTCATGACAACTGGCACCTTAGTAATTTCAGGTTGGATTCTTCCATTTTCACTCACTCTAACTAGTACATTCTGCAGGAGCCTGAGTCACCCAAATGGGTGATGATGATAATGAATAAATGGCCAGGAACATCAGGAAAGCTGCAATGAATCTAAACTTAACTCATCTGTCTCTCCATTTTTTTTCCCAGTGAACATCACAAAAACAGTGAGTCACCCTAAATACTGATTATCCTTTACATCAGGTAGCGTAATTTATGGCACTTACCACTTACTGTGCTGGCAGTGTTGCATGCTCTAAAGCGCTGGGTGAAGTAAGGAGAGCAGAGTTGTGATAGAGCCTTGTCACTTGCAGTTATTTGCACAGGTACTGCAGAATCAGTCATGACCCTAAAATCTGGGAGACAAGACCCTCCCACAGCCCCCGAGAATATTGCAACTGACCAAATAGCTCACACACCAAAGCAATTCCTGAGCAAATACATCAGTTCAGAGCTGACATTGCCTTTCAAATTTCAGAAAGCTGAATATAATTCTAATTGCAACTAACTTTGCACACTTTATACACTGTAAATCTATAACTATTATTAGCTTTAACAAAGCAGAGTATGAAAAAAACAAATGTATTAGAATATTCATAAAGGTATTCATGCTTCTCCAGGAAAGTGAAATGACTCTTAGGGCTTTTACACTACCCTTCTTAATTTTCTGAATCACAAGAAAAAGGAACAATCCCTCCCTTTCTCTTCATTTGTCCTCTCCACACTCCAAATTCAAGGTGATGGCTTTCTCCTGCCATTATGTTACAACTTATAATCATTTTAAACTTACCCCTAAGAATCTACTTTAAAAACAATTCTAAGTAAACGTATTAAAGAGCCATCTTTTAAAAGACCGAACTTGACAATATTTAACACACTGTGGTTTCGTAAGATAAAGATCACAGGCAGCCGTGCAGATATCCTTGGTAGCATTACAGATACAGGTTTATCTAGATAAGACCCAACTATTCAACTCGCTATTAATACTGGCATTGGAAACCATACAGGCTTCTGTAAAATGTAACACTCTTCTGTATTCTGTGGAACTTGCTTGGGGCCCAGCCCTACAGAATTCAAACATCTGAGTTTTACACCTGACTAGTTCCACCAGTTGAGAGAGGGTTACTCATGTGTATCACGTTAAATGTGAAAATACGTGCCTGCAGGATCATAAGGAGCAACACAGGCAATGAAAAAACAGCATAATCTTGATGGGCAAATAACAAACATGTTCCTCCACAGAAAAAAAAAAAAAAAACACCAAAAAACTGAGCCTGACTTAATCTCTTCGTGATTGCAGATTTTGCAAATAGTACTATGGAGGCTGACTACAATTTTTCCACTATAAGCCCGGCCTGTAATTCATTAACCTGCCATTAAAAGAGTACTCACCTCATGTTCAGTCCTTTGAAGCACTTGAAGGAAAAGGTAACTGAAATGAATTTTTATTCCCCTCCTGTGGAAAGAGGGCAAGACATGCCACATTTGTAAAATTTCATAAAAACTAGAGAAAAATCTGTGACTGACCTATTGAATGTATTCATACAGCACTCAGAATGGGTTTCCTGATATTTCTATCCATATTAATGTTATTTCACTGTTACTCTTCTTTGATATTGCATTGCTCTCACACAAAAATAAATAAAACTTCCTGTAACATCAAAATTGCAAAAGTCTAAAACCAATGATAAAACTGCTTCTATATTTGCCTGCGTACTTGTCACGTGCCCCATGGCTAACATTGTACTCCATAATGCTTCTGGGTATTTCTACAAAACCCACAATGCCACCAAAATAACTTCTAAATCTCTTCCTATACCCTGAGTTCATGAATGCCTGTTAGTTTAGGAAGCATTAATGGGAGCCATTTGACTAAATACTAACATTGTTTTCTCTTTTGTGTAATTATGCAGAATTTAAGACAACCTAAAACTCAGCCCATGGTGTTTGTTTTTACATGGGTTTTACCAGTCTGTCTAAGTGAAGATAGATCCGTAAATAAAACATCAGGCCATTTTTTTTCCTGTTATTATCCTCATTAGGATAAGGTTAGATTACACAGATGTCGAGGTATGTGAAAAATTGTGAAGGATTAGATTAGCCCCCTTTGCTGGTAATAAAACAAGCACTTCCCAAGCTTGTAATAAAACAAGCACTTTCCTTTAGGAAATTCAAATGAGGGGCTCACTTGGAAATTTCCAAGAAGAACTTCACTCCAGCTTCCCTGAACAAGTACATGTTGTCATGTGTTGAAGACTTTTAGGGTGACTTCTTTCCTTTAGTTTTTGTATAAACCTCATAACTAAAGCACTGCAACTTCTAGATAAAGGAGCAGAGGACTTCCAAGCTAGCCTTGGAAACGAAAGATTAATTTTAGTGAAAAGCTTTTGATAAAAGCTTTGATAAAATGTAGCCTTTCCTATCCTCCTATCTCATTATTTAATTTTGGTTTAAGGACACTGAATTTTTAGGTTCCCCCTTGACAGTAGAAAAAGTCAGCTATAAGTTCCCAAAGCATGTGGACTAAGCAAAGTATTACCTTCCTCCTCCTATGAAAATTGTCTAGTTAATATATCACCACTAAACTCAGGCAGTCCTAGCCTCTCCTTGAGTATTTTCTATTTCTATTTCAGACCAGAGAAGACCTTCCAGCATGCCTGGTTTCTTCCAACCTTATTAACTGATGTAAAGAAAGAGGACAGGACTTCCTATGGTCCTCGGCAGTGCTCTGCAAGTCATCCTGGAGATTTGAGTCTGTGGAGCTTTCTGGGAAGAATATTTCATTTGTTTTTATTTCTGCACTCCCAAGCTATGTAATTAATGTTGCATAAGCACAGATATACGTAAGTCTTAGAAATGACGGTGTTTTTTTTGCCAAAAATGCAATCTATTGCGATTTGTGTTTCTAAACTACATAGTAGAGGCTAACCAACACTATTTCCACAGACTAGAGACAAACTCCTGTGCTTATTCAGGTGAATTACAGGTCTGGATGAACAGTGAGAGCAAGCATTTCATTCCTGCAGGTTTGTCTCTACTGCCAGACCCATTTCTGTAAAATATGACCTTCAAATGGAGAGGGATCCCAACCCTATTCTGAGTTATGTGTGCCTAATCTCTTAGCTTTATGCTTTGGTGTTACCTGTGTTGAGACAAGATACTGCATGTTGCTCACTCTTCCTCCTTTTCACACACTTTTATCACTGAGATGCAAGTCTACAAAACTGCATTAAAAAGCAGTAGTTAGAGAGACTCTATCCCCATTTTCTCCAGTAAAGTGTAGTCATATATGCAATATAACAGTATAATCTCTTTTTGTCCTTCCTATTCTTGGAAATGTTGGTTTATAATGGGTTAAAAGTGTGCTGCTAAACACTGACCATTTTAAGGTGTATTCTTCTCGCCTGCTGACTTGCCCTCTGACCTTTTGGGGGCCAGGGTGGCTGCAGACTTCATTTTTACTCTATTTCCTGGTCTCTCTCCTAGCTGTGCACTCAGTGTTTCCACAGCAGATTAATGACAGCTAATAATATCTGATATATCTGGACATTGCCACATAATGAGTTGCAGTCCCACTGGGTGCCCAAAGTGTCACTACTAACAAATTCACCAGAGCCGCACATAATTAGCATGTAAAGGGAGTGATCATGCAGTAAATCTGGAGGGGAAGATGGATAGCCCATGAGGAAAAAAATATAAGGAAAAAAATACTGTTCTTAACACTCAATGGTAAATGTATGTTTCTTGTCATGAATATTTTCTTGATAACAAACTGTGGACAGGTTACCTTTACAGTAACATTATTCCTTCCACGGTTGATAGGCAGGATTTCATTATGCCACTGCTAATATTACAATATTTCTGCAAAATGTCACCATATGTAAATTAGAAGAGGTTAGGGTTTCCGTGTTAGTTTTTTTCATGATGCACTGTCCCTTTGTGCTATAGCCTAATTCTCCTTTCTACAAGTTTACTGACTTGCTAGCACTGACCCAAAGCTTGCAAAATGAAGTCAGCACTGGAGGATCTTCCTTCTGAAAGAGCCAAATAGGAATGAAGAAAATCAACATATGGCAGAGAGAACAAAGAAGGAAGGATAGAAATGAGCTTACTTGATAAGGTTTTATCCAAAGTAAAATTTTTCCTGACACATCAGAAAATGCCTAATAAAGAAAAACAGGAGCAGGGACAGTGTGAGTTACTTGGCCTGATCTAAACACAGGTGTCTACCTTGTGACCACCTGGTTGACCATCACACTCTAAGTGCTGCCTGCAGTCTGGATATGAGCAGGCAAAGAGGTCTTCCCAGGAGAAAGAGGTTGACAAAAGGCAGATAAATTGTCCTGAGGGGCTATTGTGAGCCTGAAGAGCCCTAAATGGGGCACCTCTGCTCTAGTTTAAGTCATTCACTCCTCCTCGTTAGAAACCATTGCTCACCAATGCTGAAGACTTAATTTAGGTTTGAGGTTGTCTCATTTACAGGCCTTTAGCTTGTGTGACACCGGGGTGGGAATACTTGCATTTATGTGACTTCAGCTTTGAGGTTTATTTGGGCAGTTAGCCAAAATATCATTAATTCGAAGTGCAAGTTTTGGATTTAAATTATTATTTTGTTGAACAGAGAAGGCCTTTGGCCCTCAAGGCTTCAACCTCTAAATTATTCTTGTTCTTAAAGCACCAGTTCTGTTATTTGAGGAGATAAAAGTTAACAAGGAAACCTCACTTTGAAAAACACACCTAAATCTCAACAAACAAACAAACAAATTTGCCTGTGACCTGTATATTTTTCCAGGATAAATAATTGTTTATATAGGTGAAAAATTCATAAGGGCAAAATTTCTGTAGCTGCCTTCTCCAGAGACAGATCTTGGCCAGGAGAGCCTTGTGATCCTCAGATACCAGCCCCTGTTTGTGATGTTGATGGAGACTGTCAATAAATATCATAGATAAACTTTTAAGACAGTGAACTGCTACTCAGCAGTGCAGGAAAGAATCCTGAAAATAACAGTAGCTGCTTCTGTCCACTACTGCATTCCTGTTCCCCTTAGCTAAGCACTCATGGGCCCCTCAGATCAGCTCATAAGCTCTGAAAGATTCTGTATTCACACTGGCTCATGTTCTTTTGGAGAAGCACATTTTGGAATCATCTGACTTTATCTTTTATCCCTTTTTTGACAACAAAGTTTCTAAACCGAATGTTGCATAGGAAAGTGTAAACCCTCAAGTCTTAGAAAGACCACAGTTAATTAAGAAGTGGGAATTTCTTTTAAAAATCTCACAAGATTTTGAAACTCAGAAAAGGCAATCTGCCCGGGTTTTTTTTTTGGGGGGGAGGGGAGAGAACAAAAAGAGCTGAAAAATGTTTAAACTCTTCCTGACAACAACTTTATTTTTAATTCCTTCTTCTTTTGACTCTCTCTGCAATCCATGTAGTAACTATTAGCACAGTTATTCATTTCAAGATTTACCTTCCTACATCATTTCATTGTATACAAAAAAAAGCCAAATGAAAAAAAAAAAAAAAAAGACCCAAAAAGGCTTATATTGTTTATCTGGTTGTTAATGAAAGAATGAAGTTCACAGACTACCCAGCTCCCACAGGGGCCTTTTTTATGCAATCTTAGTGATAATTAACTGACAGTGATTGATGGCCAATACCGAAGTAAGAGAAGATACAACTGCACCATTCTATTCAATTCACTTTTCTATTTTTTTTACAAGTCCTTGTTTATTTCTGAATAGCATCAAATTAATTATCTGTCCAATTTGAATTTTGCCTTCAAAGTTCATCTGAAACACATTTGCCCAATTGTTCTGTCACCTTGCTGACTGGGATTTCATATCAAAATTCATTCTGTGTCAAGTTCAGGGAAGGCAACCACTTTTGCATTAGAAATACAAAAAAACACACACATACATTTCCATGAGTTTGGTAGGTAAGAGTATTTCCACTGGAAAATAGGCCCGAGCACACTGAGGCCATACAGAATTTTTTAATACCTCCATGTGGAATTTTGTTGAAGGGAGCATGAGTCTTTTTTTAACTTAATTTCTAAATATAATTGTTAGCATTGCAGATATTTCTAAGGGTATTTTTTATATACAGTGAAACGTTTTATTACATTTTTTGCTGTAAATTTGCTGAAAAATTCCCAGAGTCTCACATCCAACTTTGGTCTTGTTAAATCTCACAGCACAGCATACATTGTCCTAGAATGACTAGAATACATGAAATTGCTACATTTTATGCCTTATTCTTCAAACCCACTGTTTTAAATAATTGTTTCCATTAAGCTGGTTGTGTCAGCCTTAACATTTTTTTATATATCAAGTATTTTAAAAGCTTTTTGAAGTGGTCTTTTGCTTTACCAGGAAAATGGTCCAATTAGAAATACCTATATTACACAGAAGACCTTATGTTTGACATTTCTTCAACTGACAGGTGAATTCTCACCAGTATTTTATCACTTGTTACATTTAAATGATATTATTTTAACCACTTTCCTGAAAGAGTCTTTCTTTTATTTGCTAAAACAAAAATAAGTTTGTTTAGACATGCAGTGTTCCCTTTACAACTTCATTGCCCTTTCAGCACGTATAACAAAATGTACACACCATGGATCTGTTGGGAGTTGCAGTTTATGACGGTGCAGTACTTTCAAACTGAGTGTTTTATACCATCTAGCACCCTGAAGACATGTGAGGTGACACCACTGATCTCTCAGGAGACATGTCATTGATTTCTTACAGGAACTGCTGATGAAGAAATTAGTCAATAATTATATTTTGTAAATTCTAGCAGCCTTTTTTTCTTCCCCTCCATAAGACAGAGGCTGTGGTAAACATGCATCTGCCTGGCCCTCAAGGCATGTTCGGTTTTTGCCTACCTTTATACCTTCCTTGATGAGAGCAACAAATCAAGTTCAAGTATACTGTACTGAAGGATCCTTCACCAAATCAGACATTGCTAAGCCCTGACTACGAGGTGAGACTTCCATGGAGGTCTATCAACAAGTCTCAATCATCCACACAGGTTATTGCTCAGGGATAAGGGACACCTCTTTCCACACAGGGGCTGCCTGCTGTCACTGAAGCACCATTTTTCCAATACAGTCAGTGATCATTTGACACATGGGCGACTTCCAGGATTATAGCCAATAAACCTTCCCCCTA
Organism: Cuculus canorus; assembly: GCF_017976375.1. Lineage (NCBI taxonomy): Eukaryota > Metazoa > Chordata > Aves > Cuculiformes > Cuculidae > Cuculus > Cuculus canorus. The sequence continues at coordinate 92,120,602 of NC_071402.1, forward strand.
TAAGAAGAAAAACTAGCAGCCATGAATCATTCAATTTTAAGCACTAGAGAAGACGGGCAATACATAAATACCTCCTTACTTCAATGAATTTTGAGGAATACTCTCCCTAAGACTAGTCTGGGAAAAGTTAGTCTGTGCACTAGAGAGCATACTTGTGCCTCATGCAGAAATGACATGGATTCACTGTTTCACAAACAACTACAAATGGAAAAAAAAAACAATTGCAAGAAAACCAAGGTGATTTTTTTCCCTTCAACTGAAGGAACAAAGCAGCAACAACAAATGATTTTGTACCAAAAGAGGCCTTTCAGGTGACCTGAAATTAAACACTTCATTCTCATGTGCTGTGAGCAAAGCAAAGGACACAACTACTGAAGTTGCAACACAAGAGCTGGGAGAAGCACTTTTACCCCTCACTTTACTGTCTGGCACCTGGATACACCTCTTCCTGAGTGAAGCTGAACAGAATTCCCCCTGCCTTCCTCAGAAGGCCATCATATATTTCCATCTCTGTGTAGGAAGTCAGAGGAAGGGAGAGCATCCTTCTTTATTTCTCCCTTGGAAGCCCTGCCATATATTTCCATGGAAAGCACAGTAGCCACCCGGTTGGCATCTTGCCTTGCCACTGGGCCAAATCAGTCTTTTTTTTTTACAGAATGAGAGGTACCACTAATAGGGAATAGGAATGCTTTGGGACTCCACACCATTCTGCACAATTCAAAATAAAGCAATCCTGACATCCTCTGGGCAAATAGGTGACTTAAGTTCAAAATCCATCAGGTAAAGGTAACCTCTGTGATACTTGAAAAGTTGAAAGGCTAGGGCAGCTTCACCCCCTGCATTTCAAAAGTTTAGTCTCAATTTCCTTCATCAGAGAAAATTACTCATGAACATGTTTTACTCATGAATGTAACACAAATTAGTGCTTTTTAGCAGGGTTGCTTATAATATTATGTACCCCAATCTATCATATCAATATAAGTAAAATCAGGAACATATAGTAATGAAAACAATCATATGATTATAAATCTTCTGGTATCTGAAACAACCTCAAGTATCTTCACAACAAGCAGGAATTATGCACTGCATCCAGGACTTACTGAGATAATGATACTTTTATATTCTGCAGTGCTTGCTGTGCACAAAACAACATCTGAAGTCATTTAGGACCTAATGCCACAGTGTTAAAGACATCCTTAATTTTATGCTGGTGGCCCATCATAAAACAAAATAACAGCTAGACTGATTTTCCAGGTCCCCTCTAATGAGCTATCACTTGCCCTCAGCCAGGCACAGGTACAGATTTGTGAATTTCTGCCAGTGGAACCACGTTTGTGTTTTGATACTTTTCCTGTTTCTAGCGGACTCAGTTGCCGAAGTGCTTCTTAGTTGGAGACTGGATTTACAAAAGACTTGGATTGCAATGGTTTCAATGGGTTTCAAAATAGAATCTGATTTGCCTATCCAAGTAGTCGGAGAGATCATCTTATACAGCAGAACCCAGATGCTTTCTTTACTGTCTAAACCAAGCTTTCATTCTTCTCTTCAACACCCAGGTCCACAGACTGAGGAAAAATGAAAGAGAAGCCACTGAATCATGTTATGTCTGTATGCTGTTAGTTTAGAGGAATACATTTGAAAGTATCAACAGGCACGTAAATACACCAGAAGCAACAGAATCCCCATGCACTGGAGAATGATGTGGAAGGATGACGATAAATTATATACTTCAGTCCCTTGTTTTAGGCTTCCTCATCTGAAGATTTGGACCAGGCCTGTTGTCCTAGCTCCTATGACACATTTCTTCCATGCAGGCAATGGAAATGAAACTGCCATCTAGGGATAACCTGGAGAAGAGTTAGAAGTCTGCTTCTATTGTGACTCTAGTTTGATTTGAGCAGCTGAGACCTTACAGATGAAAAAAGGAGGAGACATTCCTTCAACTGCATGTACTTGAAACAAACCAGAAAAAATGAAAAACATGCAAATCCTGTGTTACTTTCTGTGGAAAGTTTATTTTCAAAACAGAAATATTTAGTTAAAAACACTTCCTCCTCTTCAAATTTCAGATATGACTCAAAGAGAGCTTTCCTATTTGAAGCAGGATTCTCATATGATTGTATGAATGTCTTATCTAATTAATGGAAACAGACTATTTCTGGAGAAAGGCCTACCTTCCTTTGCCCCAGTGAGTTTCAAACAAGGCTTTCTAATGCAGTTTGAAGGTTGTTATCAGGCAAGGAACCAGCCTCTTTCCAGAGTGGGCAAATTAACTGATTAAAAGCCTTACTAGTGTCATGACTCTACACCCCATCCTACTCTTACTAGGAATACTACCTGCCAGATTAATATCTATTCAGGTCAAGTTGCTCAGCATCCCTGTTGTTATACCTATTTGTACAGGCACCCATTAATTTTAAGGCAATGTTACTTTGCTAACCTGTTATATAGGAGAATTGGAAGAACGGAAAACAGCCCCTGCTAAACTTGCTCATTCATCTAAACAGGTTTTGTTTCAGCAAAGCAAAATTTGTACCAGCCTCTACCCCAATTACCTCAGACAAATCTGCCATGATTTGTAATTATTATTTTAAATTAATCTATCCATGAATTACAGTTGTGTTTTGTTTATTTATTTGTTTAGACTGGTCTAAAAAAATAAGCAAAGCTTTCAGCCATTTGTAATAAAAGCAAAAATGACTAAAAAGACCTATTTTTTTTTGAGTTTGCATTAGTGAGTCCACCCAAAATATGCAATAATATAAGAAATTAAGTTATAAATGTACAGATGTGCTCTGTGTAACCATGAAAATCTGCATGCAAATGCGTAATAGTCACAAATCTACATTATTACGATATTAAAAAATACCTACAATTAAATTATCATGTGGAAATAATCATAATGTTATTGGAAACTCAATTATTGTGGCAACCCTTGTCGGGGAATTAGCAGGCTGTGGCAAAGGCAAGTCAGACCTGAATTCATCAAATATATATTATCACAATATTACATGTTCACTTCGATTCCATGCAAAGACAAACATCCTCACTCACTAGTATCTGCTCAATGCATTTGTATTATTCATGAACAACTCTGTGATCTATTATACATACAAAACTGATTGTACGCTGCTTGCCGGGGGCTACAATGCAGAGACACAGAATTAATTTTATTATATACACATGCATGATAATTGTGTAGAATTCGGTCAAATATCAAACTCTGCTCCTGTGCTCCATTATTTTACTTTCCAAAAAGAGGTCTAAGGTCAGCAGCAATTTCTCTTTGGCGACAGTGAAACTCTTTGTCATTTAGAGTAGAAAGTTCCTGGGTACTAATGAGCCTGGAGCTGTGATGAATGGTCACACATTCCCTTTCCTCTCCAACCCCCCACCCATCAAAGGGAAAATGTAACTTTTATTGAGATTCTCAAGAATTCCTTGCCTGTCATGCACACAGAAGTCACTTAGGGCTGTAGACTTAAAAATTAGATTTGTTAGAGATGGAGGCTACTTTTTCGTTTGTTTTGAAGACTTCTTGTTTTGAAGACTTTACTATAAATGCATAACATTATGTGAGAAGATGATCAAATAATTAGAGAAATTTGTTTGCAGCTGCAGTTTTATTCCTGTAGGAATTGCTGTTATTTTAAAGATGTTTAAGTAAACACTCCAGAAGTGTTTTCACAGGGCCATCTTCCCTACTACAAGTTTTCATTCAAACAACTACCTTCCGCTTTCTTCAATAGCACAAGAGACTGATGCGAAAGCCCTTTTCTTCTTCTCCCAAATCTTTCTAATCTTTAGACAGAAAGACAAAGATTAGAACCATCCAAGATATTTGTAAATGTTTGAACACACAGGGATATAGAAATGCATCAAACTTGAGAAGGGACTTGAACAAGGTGCACCACCTCATAGTTCTGGTCTGGATTCAACTGTCATTGAAAATCAGCAGGACAGTAGACTTCAGCATGTTTTAGTTTATTTAAAAGCCAAGTCTAGGGGAGTAAAAGCTATGTGCAGATTTTGGTAGGAATAGCTACTGTCACTCGGCTTTAGAGATGGGTATGTACCACAGCTACACAAACACCCCTTAGCATGCATCTAGCCTAAGGATCCAAAAGTGTTGTTTCAGGAATGAGAAAAAGAAAAAGATCATCTTTAACTGAGGAAAAAAAAGAAGTCCAGTGTGACATCCTCCACACTGTATTAAAAGTCAAACCCTGAAACATCTTTCCTTTTAGTTCCATTCACTCCCACTCTCCATCCACCATCCAGTCTTCTGGCTATCACACCCACATGACTCTTTGAGCTTTAAGACTGAGAAATGTTTATTCTCTGCCCAATACAATTGGAGTAGGGTCCCATTCAAGCATATTCCAAACCTACTCTTGCATTTCTGTGCTGCTTTCAACAGTCATGAGCAAAAAGTGCTTTCCAATGCTTCTATATTGTAGATTCATAACATTTGTAAAAATAAATTGTAACACGGACTTCTACTCGTGAGCCAGAGATCTAAACAACCTCATCTTTAAATCTATCTTCCGTATGTTTATGCCATGCCCAGAGTCCATAATTTTCTTAGAACAATGAAGAATGATCTGCATTAAGTAGTATATGGCTATTGAGTTTGCAACAATATCATAAATTTACTATAAATTGGTGAAATCATCACCGTCCAAATTAAGAAGTGTCATAGACACACAAGAAGATCTCAGAAAGGAAGAAGTGAATGAATCACACGTGACATATGGCTCCATCACAAGAGGTAACGAGTGAACATGCTAAGATGAGCTGTTTATCTTGGCTGACTCATAGCCATCAATAAGAGAAATAATAAAAACACAGCTCTGACCAGTCTCCAAGGCAGCAGTCTAGCTAACTGAAGTGCTAGAAATGCAGAAGAAAAGCCATTGCATTAAAGAGTATCTCAGTAATACATTTTTTTCACTTAATTGTTCATAACTCTATTCTGTTCTCAAAGATTTCTGGGTTTGGGTAGGTGCAAGATATCACCTTTTTAGTAATAGCAATGACTTTGAGGGAGCTGGCATCCTTTGAATGTCCTACTCTTCCATGGTAAATGCCTGATTGGTTTCTGCCATTTAAGGCTGGTTAGGCAATTAGGTGAGCAGCAGGACCTTAAGGCTCCAGCAGCATCATTTAACTTCAGCCTTTGCAGTGAAAGTAGGTAACATAAGCTGTCAGGTCAAAGAGAAGTTTTCTCATGGAGATCATTAGCTTGACACACTCTGTCAGACAGTAAGATAACAGGGAGGAAAGATCTGCCGAAATTACTTATTTTGTCATCATTACTCAAGGCCTGTGAATTCTTAGGTACATATATGAAATCTCAGTCGTTCCAGCTTGTACCTCTCATTAGCACTAAATCTACATGGTTTGGGTTCAGATAAAAATACAGAATTAAAGAAATTTAGTTGAACCTCATCCAAACTACCAAACCTCTTAATGACACAGGGAGACCAAACAATTTGAGAGAATACACTTTTATAAGCCTGAGATTGTTGCTCTGTCTGCTATGCCTAAAAACACCTCCATGGGTTACCCATGCTATTGTGACACTTTCCCACTGACCTTCAGCTGTTAAAACATACAAGGGAAAAACATTGCTGTTAAGCTACATTTTCCAAATAAACTAATGTAGCTTTTAATTTTTTTTCCCAACTCCTGTTATCAGTAGCCACAGTAGAACCACCAACTAAACAGGAAAAAATTGCAAAGGCCAATGTTATTTCTTCAGTCACTATTTATTTTGCATGTATCCATAAAAGTGCTATAAGGAAAGAGTGTGGGCACACAATACAAGTCTTGGCTTCATTTTCTTGCCAGCTATGAGACAGAATTGCTCATGCACAAATCTTTTGGTATTTAATACTCATACTACAGAAACATCAACTGATCTCAATTAGGATCAAGAAATTTTAGCTGAGGTGTTGTACAAAACAAAGATTGTCACAGTTCTGTCACAAAGCACTTACAGTTGGACAGGTTGACAACTCATATTGTTGCACTGTGTATTATGTGAGAAGTATTTTTTAATGTTATTAAAACATTAATGCCTAGTCACATTTAAATGTGCTTTTGACACTATAGGTAGATCTGTATGGTAACAGAGGGCGTTCCATTTCTTCCAAAAAATGCAAGTCAACACTCCAGCAGCTACGGAGAAAAAATAGCTACTTCGTCTTATCATTTTTTTAAAATATTTTTGTGCAAATGTTTTATGTCACTGGAAAATTCAATGATGTACTGGTTTTGGCTAGAATAGTGGTAATTTTCTTCATGGTAGCTAGTATGGGGCTATGTTTTAGATTTGTGCTGGAAACAGCATTAATACCACAAGGATGTTTTCATTATTACTGAGCAGTTCTTACACAGAGTCAAGGCCTTTTCTGATTCTCATACCATCCTACCAGCGAATAGGCTCAGGGTGCACAAAAACCTGGGAGGGGACACATCTGGGACATTTTACCCCAACTGACCAAAGGGATATTCCACATGCGATGACAGATGGTTCAGCAATGAAAGCTCAGGTGGAAAGAAGGAAGGGGGAGCATTTTGACTTACGGCAATTATCTTCCCAGGAAACTATTAAGTATGATGGAGCTCTGCCTTCCTAGAGATAGTGGAACACCTGTCTGGCAATTGGAAGTAGTGAACGAATTCCTTATTTTGCTTTGCTTGCGTGCATGGCTTTTTATTTACCTATGAGACTGTTTTTATCTCAACCCACAAGTTTTTCACTTTTACTCTCCTGAATCTCTCCCCCTTCCTGCCTGGGATTACTGAGTGAGCAGCTGTGTGGTTCTTAGTTGCTGGCTAGGATTAAACTACAACAACATGATAGTATTAGTCAAGCTCAATCTAATTTAGAAGATGATTATTTTTCAAACAAAAAAAAGTTGGCCAAAATTGACAAAAGTATATATTTTGACTATTTTCCTCATGGGAACAATTCAACATTTGATTTTAAAACTCAGTGTTGTTTTTCAGAGATACACCCATTCTCCAACATTTCTTTCCCCAAGAGAGACAACACAATAGTGATTTGCTTGCATTTGTTTTAACGGAATGCTTACTCTTTTACCCAGTGACAAAAAGGCTTTTCTAGCTAAGGAAGGACCAAAAACTCAAGTCCTTGCCTTATTGGCCATGATCAGTATTCCTTCTTGGGAGGCATATTAAGACAGAATAGGTTGCCTTTGAGGTGAGTTTAATATTTAAGTGTTCTTTGCAAAACCTGCATTACTGACAGAGGACAGCTTTTCCAAGGCTAAGCAGAGAGTTGGATGAGATCAGAGCTCAGGAGTAATGTTTCCCAGTCACACAGAATCCCCAGCTCTCTTCCTCAGCCCTCTAAAAGCCTCTGGCAACCCAAATTCCCCAAATGAGGCAGTAGAGGATGCTTCTTCAATTACCTCCTTGATGCCAAGGATGTTTCTATGGTAATTCTACATTCAAAGTTTCAGACTTGTGCTGCATGAGAGGCTACACCGGGGCCTAAGGAGATGGATGAACCTATCTAAGGTTGTGCATACCCAGAGGTCTTCCATAATTTTGGGTGCACAGAACTACAAAGACAGAAAAATGACAATGTTGTGCTGCACTCCAGTTGTTGAATTACTTCAATACCTTGCTCACAGATGTGTGCATGTGAATCTAATCAACCAAACTCCTCGCAGATAACAGATTGCTTTGAGATATTGTTCCTGCTTCTGCTACAGAGAAAGATGCACCAGCCTTTCATGACTACCTGTATGCAGGGATATGTGTGCACACATACACAAGTACACACATCCTCTGTCTCTATGCACAAACAGAAAAAGAACCAAGAATAAAATGTTGCGTATACATAGCACATTATTCTCAGAAAGATATAAAAGTCTTGCCTTTTCATGCAGAAAAAAGCACACAAAAAGCCTGTTTGATTGTTCATGTATTTAACATTTATAACAAAAAATCAACAAGGGAAAATGAAAGGTAGTACAATCAGAACCAGATATCTGACAAAAATGAGATTTTTCTGTATCATCTTAAATCCCAGAAAAGGAAGATTTTCAGCATCTTTTCTTCTTGAATAATATTTTGCTTTATATCCTAAACAGTACTTTCAACTACTCAATGTGCTGCTCAATAACAGGGACTCACATTGCCTTTTAAATGCATACAAAAAGTTGCATTTTTTTTGGCTTTCATTTTCCCTATGTGTTTGTTGCATACTGACATCAAATTCCCTGCAGGCATCCTAACCTTGCAACTGGAGAAACAGTTGCTCTAGGGTTTTCCATGTGCCTAATACACCTGGAGAAAAAGTGCTAATTGTCACCAACTTCCATTAAATGACAGCAGTAAGGCACAAATTATGCTTGCTTTGCAGACACTAGTGCCATTGGGAGTTAGCAGCAGATTAATAATTGTGCAGACCTCAAACATTCCCCTGGTACTGCCAGTCTGGGTTTCCAATGAAACATCAGATTATGAGGCCTTTGTGTTTAGCTTGCTTTCCAGAGGAAATAAGGCTTAAGCAGTTGCACTGTCTCCCTGTGCATGTTTGACTATCCTACCTTCCCATGACAATTTCTGGTCAATCTGAATAAATTTTATAGGCAAGTAGAGGTCAGAAATGCAAAATGGCCTTTGCGGTTTTATGAAAAAGAGGCAGCTAGGTAGATATAATCAAGCCTGAGCTTAAGTGTCTCAAATATCTTGGTTTTCTACATTCAGGTGTTCTTGGGGAGAAATGGATCCCAATTCTGCTCAAGTTTTGTTAGTGCTGAAAGTAGAAAGGCGATGAGCCATGGTACAATTCAGCAGGCAGAAGCTCTTGCATCTGACCACCTTTACGGGTCACATCAGACTAGATTCCCAGGTTTTTTTTGTTTTCTTTTTCTTGTTTTACAAAACCTTATGCCAAATATCTCTTTTCAACTTGAGGCTTTGAACGCGCATTATGAGTCTCTAGCATCCTGCACAGGTAAAATCTACTGCTGGTTTCCTCCAGAGAAATTCAGGAGCCAACATTTCGTCTTCCCATATCTTCTTGCTCTGCTGCTGCTGCCATTTCCTCTCTGTTCTCGGCGCACGTGTGCACATGCTCTCGGGTATGAGGACAACACCCCTATGGCATGCAAGCTTACTAAAGGCTCCGGTGGCATTATAAAGCTTGTTTCTGCAAGCAGCAACATGATTACAACGAAGGTGAGGGTGAGATTGAGCGAATGTGTTTCAACACTTCCTTCTTGGTATTTATTACTGTGCCATAGCATTCCTGCAATCTGGCCTGTTGCTGCTCCAGCTGCTTATGCAAGCTCCTGATTGAGCGCAATAGAAGAAGCCGTCGGTACATAGCTAGCTGGAGACGGTACTTCTCCTTTTCCTCCTTTTTCTTATTTTCTAAGCTCTCCAATACTTTTGTGGTCTTCGTCCAAATCACCCAGTCCAGACTACAAGGACCCATATCATCCTTGGCACCACTCCCTGCTTCCTGCGTGTGACAGCCCATGGCATCAGTCCTGGGCAGGGCAGTGACAGACTGTAGGGGTTCATCAGCTCCACCAGGCACCATTGGCACCTCCAAACTCAGGTTGCCATTGCAACAGGGCCTTTTAGAGCATGGAGAGGCAGTGTCTGCAGTCTGGAGGTTACCAGCTGCTGTGGGGCACCATGATCCAACTAACAATGCATGTTCAGTTATTGGATGATGCTTAGCCAACCCAGAGGCTGTTTTCTGTGCCTGGCCGTCACTAACCATCTCTGGGCCAGCAAGGGCTTTTGCCTGGGCTATAGCCCTACTGGAGAGGATGGACAGTCTTGCTGGTGCTGCTGAGCTTCCCTTGTCTTCATTAAGGCTGGCTAGATAGCAGCCGGCAGAGCAACCAGGGGATGCTGCAACAACATCACGATTCAGAAATGGGTCTTCATCATCACTGTTATTTTGGATCTCTTCTTTAGTTCTTGACACTGTGCCTACTGTCTCAGCCATTTATTGCTTGAGCTAAAGAAAGTTTCTGTGAACAAAGTGGAAGTAAGAGGATTTCATTCGAACATACACATACACACAGAAGCCCAGTGCAGAGTGACATTTGAAGAAAGAACCTCTCTTTATATTTAAGCAATGGACCTATTACTTTTCTAATAAAGCACAACCCTTGGGTCACTTCAGGCCATTTCTTGTGATTTGCATTGGATGTTCTTTGAGACACAACATTAATCCAATAATAATTAAAATGATATACTGTACTATTAACATTCTCAAATCTTTAAAGGCAAGTGATCTATCCCTGCAGCACTGGCTGTGCTGACTAATTAAACAGAATACAGTTGTAAATGGGCATTGTAAGCACTTCTCCCATTTAAGAACACAGCTCTAAGTGCAGTTTGTAGAGACGGGCGAGTTGTCAGGATTGATAAGCTTTAGAGGGAGGTAGATGTACCACAAAGAGCAGGTTGCATTTAAATGCCCTCTCCAAGATTAATCTGTGTGCTACCAGTTTGTTTACAAGATTGGCTTTCCCCCTCCTATTAATTCTAATAGTAAAGCTATATTAGCACCATGATAGCCATAGACAGGAAAAAGAAACCAAACACTTACCGAGGTTACTGGGGGAAAGGATAAGAGTTAGAGTGCATTTTGTCTGTGTATCATGTTTTCTTGAATGTGAGTCAGCACAATCTGGAACTGAAACATCACCGTACCAGAGCAGGAGCAGCAGGAGCAGCAACAGCGTTAAGCTGTTCCACCCAGCAACAACACAGTCAGCCCCAATCACAGAGGAGCATAGGGCTGGTTTCTTCCCCCGCAATGGATATTCCTCCCTGGCACCCAGATTTTATGTCATCTTTGGGCATCACAATGAAAATCGGGGTTGGATGGCACTTCTTTTCTCACTTTAAAAAAGAACGTGCCTGATTCATTGATTCTAAAGGGGGACAATATCTATGATCCTTCCTGCCGCTGACGGTCAGCAAAAAGCTAACAACAACTAAAAGAGTGTGAGGCATTCTGGACCTCAACATACACATATTTTCAGAGAAAATAGGCTTAGATAAACTTTAGCTGTGTGAACACACTAAACAAAAATTAAACAAGTATTCAGCACTAACTGAATGCTAAACATAAAAGCAAGAAGAAGCCATAGATCTGAGTGTCTAATATACTCCCATATTTAATTAGGCCGGTCTAATCTTTAAAAAGAAGCTCTACATCCCACTAAAGTATCCCACAGAAAAATAAACTTTATCTGCTTTGATGCTCAGAAAAGCTACCTTCATCATACTTTCTTACTTGTAATGCCAGGAACAAAATCCCTGGATACAAAATTCACTGATTATCTACCTGTATCTACTTCAGTCAATTTACCACAATTTACTTCAGTTGCCTATCTGTACTCCATTCGGCTAATATAAATAAAAGAATAAAAACAATCCAAAATGCTATCTAGAATCTTCCTGGAGGTGGAAAAGAATTAAGGTAGATCATATCTCTACTTCTACATATTCTGCAATGCAGATAAGTTCTTTTTTTTTCATCTGTACTGACTGTCCTTCTTTCTGATGCATCTGTTAGGATATGCCTCTAACCTTGAACATATGAAGTCCAGTTTACATAAATACAGATTTGTACCCTGAGGTTTAACTTGAATGCATTGGTTTTGTGCAAGAGATGTTTTGCACTGAATGGGTAAAATAAACTAAACCTGCTGTGTTTATGTGCCAGATCATGCTGCAGATTATATAAATAATACAAAGAGATTAATATCCAGAGTGTTAATGAACTCTGCAAGTTTGTATCTTGGTGATATTATGATAATTGAAGAATATGGAATTGAGATAACAGGTATTTTACTGTATTATGCACCAAAAAGTTTCTTTATAACACAGCATTATTTATATAGTCTTTTTGTTTTGGCTGCTCTTGTCTCTAAAGAACTAGAGACATATCTTCCCACTACAAAAAGGATAGCAGATGAGTATTACATACTATATTGTCTCCAGGTATGTCGATACTTTTCTATCAGTGATCATATTTTGTTCCTCACTTCTATCTTTGTAACACTTTGCTGCAAATAACTATTTTCTAATAGTCTAATTTCTAATAGACAAGAGTTTTGATTACTTGTTGCCTTATTTTTTAAAAGCTCTCGGTGGCTTTAATTTTTTTCAGCAAAATATTCATAGGCAGTGTTGTTTGGAGGGATGAAGTGGGGAGCAAAAAATGATTTCCCAAACCAAACTAGTTTAATCAAAAGTAATATTAAATGTTTTACAGGAGCGGATCTAGATGGAATAAATAGCATCTGATATAATCAATTAAACAATAAAACTACCAACAATCAAAACTCATTGAGCTAGATGACTTTTCATAGAATATTGCAACTTCAGCAATCTATGAAGCTTAATAGCAAAAAATATTTAGTCCATTGTATTTAGAGGTTCAACACAACAGATATACAAGGGCAGGGCTGGGGTGAGATGGAGGATGCACCTTCTCATTACTGCAGTGAGGAAGACCAGAGGCAAGGTGGGGTGGAAGTTCTTCCACCCTCTTTGCCATCACGGAGAAGAAGGCTAAGGGGCCAGAGTGGCATGTGTCCCCATCGCCCACACTCACAGGAGCTTTTTCTGGCCTGGAACAGGCTAGACGAGGCTTCTCCCTTCCTGGTGGGGCATTACCCTATTCCTATGTCCCCCACACACTGGTGCTGCCGTGCCTCTGTGGGTCTGAAGCTGACAGCTGATGCTCCCAGGAAAACATCATGGTGACAAGTCTACTCAATGCTTCAAACCTTGGAGGAAGACACCACTCTCCCAAAGGACTGAGCACAGAATACAGCCTCCACGTAACAGATCTGTGTATGCTACTTGGCTGTATTTCTGTCTATTGCATTTCTGTCTGAATTTCAGAAGGGAAAACAAGCCCTGTGAAATTCAAGTCTCAGTTAAACATATACATATTTATTGTTACTAAATTGCAAGTGCCATTTATGACTAGGGTTGCATACTTATTTCTGTTATTAACCTGCTTTCCAGTGTTTACAGCTTCCTAAAATCTCACCTAGAGCATCAGATGGAAATTTTCTAGCCTCAGTTTCTGCCTGAAGGTGAATATATACTAAACAGTTCAGCAAAAATTGAGATGCTCAAGAACGAAAGCAGGAAGAAAAAGAGCCCTATGGCTGGAGAGACTTATGGAAACCTTTCTGGAGGAAGGCCTCTTCTCTAACTGACAGACTGGGGATCAGGGATAAAAAACACAGCTCATTTCAAACTGAAACATGTAAATTCTTGTTCTGAGATGATACAACAATCCTTTTCCCTCAAGACTATTACCTTGACAAAGTGACTCCTATAGTTTAGCTCCCTTTTATTTTCAATTCAACGGCTTAATAAAGAATTGAAAAGACCCTGCATTATCTTCCTCTGAAAGAAACACATTATGTCATTTTACTGGTGAAGAAACACTTCGAGAAGCACTTGCTGTTCCTACTGAGAGCCTGTCGCAGGTGGACTTTGCTTGATGCCTCTTGCTGACTCCTGGACTTGTTTTCCTCGGCATTATTTATGGGAACCTTTCCAGGCAGAAGCTGCTTCAGATTTCATGGTGAATATATCTGTCAGTCCAACACACTGAGAATTTCAGGTAGGTAAAATGAAATCAAAGACGCCTTCAGCTGAGGTTCATTACGTTTTATTACCACCCACTCACTGGTAGATGCGACTGCAAGCAGTTTCAAGGTATAGACCCTGGGGAGCCACCTTCAAGCTATCAGTCTTGCATGCCCTTGCATAGTCTATCCCGGCAGAGGTTTTTAATCCATAGCACTCTTTCAGGCATTAGCTATGAGAGGTACTTGGCAACCTACAGGCTCATATCTGTAAGCACGTGTCGAAATGCTCTGTGCTTGCCTTCTTATGGAACAAGGACTTAGCCATCACGGTTGTGTCTTGAGTGGCAGCAGGAAATAAACGGTCATGGAAGAGCCACTGCAGATAGTCATGACAGTTATTTCTCATTTCTCTGCCAGTTATAATGCCATTCCCAAGCATGGACAGATATGAAGAGAGGAAAGTGCTTAGTTTGGGGTTTTTTTTATTAAGTACAAACGTTTTACTGAAGTTCAAAGTGTAACAGCCAGATACATTTACAAACAGCATCAGCACCTGTGAAGATATGCCATTGTAAGACCATGGCCTGGGAATCTATGTTGTTTTGTATATGAGTTTGGGGAGTACTTTTAATAAAGTAGTAAAAAAATTCCTATTACACAGTAGTGTAATTCCATACTTTTTATTAATTGCTTTTAAAGATCAAAAGCCATATTCTGTCTGTTAATGTACATGCTCACATGGCCTCCTATGAAATCAATGAGATCCACATGTGTGCATCCGAGGCCTCAATTTTTCCCCAAAGATTTTTTAAAATACTTTTACAGGCCAGTAAGTCATAGAAGAAAGTCGTATGTTCCCTTTCTTCTGCCTCCATACTCAAAACAGACATGAGTTATTACAGGCTGCTCTGCATTACACTGGATGGTAACAGTACCCTGAGGGGCTGCTGGCCAGCCAGGGATTGCCATTGTTCTCACCCTTGTCTACACCTAGGCATTTCTGCAATCCTTTCACACCAACAGAGAAATAAAAGATGGAGCCGTTCTCCATGTGCGGCCTCCTAATGATATCAAGAAATGCTCTAGACATCTCAGTGGCAGGGAAGAGTGCAATGGGACATCTCAGTGGCTTTCAGAGAGAAAGAAATTAGGTATCTGTACAGAGCTGCAGTGCAATCACATGTGCAGAAAACCTGGAAGATTTTCAGAAAAAGTAGAGTGGGTGCATGATTTTACCAGTGCGGAGAGGTTCAAGGGCTTCAAACAGGAAAAGACAGGAATTCAAGTAGACCATCTTCATATTAAGGATAAAAAACATTTAAACAATCTGCCATGACTGGCAAAAATTAGCACCCTTGCTGCCAGTCTGAACAGAACTGCCTGCCAGAGGTGCAGATCACTGAAGGAGTATCTCAGGCTGAATTCAGACTAAAGTTGAGTTGAATTTGTAAGCTTCAGAATCTTGAGACTGCAGGTGTGAAAATGACCCAAACACTAGGAAGGGCTTGATGACAGTTCTCACTGCAATATTTCAGCAACTCTACCCCTAACCCTGCTTAGGCTTAAATATTCCCAGGAACACAAAATGAAAAATATATTTATATGGATTTATAAAGACATTTTAAGAGTGGAATGTTTTGACTTTCCTCAAGGCAGCAGTTGTTTTCACTATCATCTATGTGGAAAATGTTAGCTTATGATTTGAATCACCATTAACAGACTAAAGAATAATGGCTTCATTGCCCAAACCAGTTTATATTCTAAGTCCCCATTCCTGCCATTGGATCCATGAAGCTGTGTTTTTGTGCTCAAACAGCCACAAAGAACCTGCTAAAGGCTTGTGAACTCAGGGATCTACTTCAGCTTACACAATGAGCAGTTACTATTGGCACAGAGGCCAAGGTGGAAAGAAAGAACCCATTGGCATATGTAGCTGAGCTAGTGTGATTTTATTCCATCTGGTCAGACTGATCTGTACTGGGCAGACCCATTGGGTATCAGATAGGCTGATATGTTTCAATGCAGGGGAAACTTTGCATTTTTAGAGTGAGTTAATAATGCTTTCCAGTGGACATGTAGAGGAAGAGAGTTTGCGTGATCAGGGCATCTGCAGTATATGCTCTACAAACAAGTGGAAGTAGAATGAAAATCTTTATACTGACTTTAAAAAAAAGCCCATGAATCTTGAGAACTGCCAATCTACACCATTTACCGTTTCTTCTTCTAATGGATAGAATATGCTTGTCTATAATTCATTACAACCATATTGAAAAGAAAACTCTGGTTATAAACTGAAAGAAATGAAGGATTGCAAACAATAGCTTCCTTTACATGTTAAGTTTAAAGGAAATTCTAAAATATCTGCAAAGATTTGATTTTTTTTCCATATAATAGACTTTGTTATATGGTTGTAAAATTAAAACAACCTTGAGTTTGATGCTTCTGCCTCATTTTTATTTTTAATCTTAGTTTTACCTATCATTTTGTTCAGCAAGAAATAAAGTGTGGGAGGGAGAACAAAAAAATGGAAATTAATTTAAAGTAGGAAGATCATGCAACCTTTGATGTTATTACAGGCTTTCGATGGAGAAGAGACTAAAAAATTCTTCCTGCAGAAGAGATGGTACTTTAAATATATTTGAATAACCTCCACTATTAAAAGATTTAAAAGTATTGCTCACATTTTGCAAGAACTTTATGCCTCGCAGAACTTTTTGGAACTTTATGGATTACCCAACGTAGCTGTTAGATTTCAAATATGAAAATGAGTATGTAGGCAACTCGCTTGTCTAGTTACAATCCACATCCGGTATGCATTGAGAGAAAAATCCTTTCTGCTAAAGAATATGTAAACAGACTATGTAATTTTTGATAATTGATGCTTATGTTTGCTTTCATTTTGACACTTGATCATAACTGACAAACTGATGGTTAGGAAAGAAGAAAACTTTAAGCTGTAAGAAAAATAAACAGAGCACTGTGAGAGATGGGGAAAAAAAACATACATAGGTGGAAAACTTCAGGATATGGACTAAGCCACAAATGGATAGACAAGTAACTGGTGTTTTGCCACAACTTAAAATGAACTTACAGAGACCTTTACAGAAGCAAAATGCATTTTTTAAAAGAAGTAACAGCATTAAAGACTTTAAAAAGAGTGTGCACTTTCTGCCTTTGCTGCTAAACCAAAATAGTGTAAGACAAGAAGGTTAAGAAAATTGCATTTAATATAATTTTTTTTTGTAGAGACACAGTTTCAGATCAAGTGACTAAAAAAAAGAAAAGGATGCATTCATGCTGTTTGAGCATAACCATTTTTGCAAATCATAAATTGATTCATGAGGAACACTACTCTACAGATCAGTATCAAAGACTGAAAGACTGTATCTACAAATATCTTTTCAAAAAATCTACTTTCTCGTTCAATATGCTCTGGTGCATAGCCCATTGTGGTGTTGCCTATGTATCAATGCTTGCATAACCCCAAACTAATCCAGCTTTACCCACAGCATCTACATAGGCTCACCTGGTGTCTGTGTTGTCCACACACAAACAGAGTAAAAAAACTTTCCCCAGGTTCAATTGTGGCTGAGAAGAAGGTCGAGCTTGCTCACTCTTTACTGCCTTTGAAGCTGCTAACACGGCTGAGACAGATGAGAGTGAGAAGGATACAAGCCTGCCTATTGTCAGAAAACATCTCAGCAGTATCATTGATGTAAATCTTAGCTACAGCACAGTTAACAGACTCCAGTGGAGTAAGAAGGCATATGGACCCCTGGGTTCTTCATATTTGACCACGTTCTTTGAAATGTAAACATCACTCAGCAACCTGGACTTTTGTAGCCTGTTTGCAATCGTTAGTACAGATAATTCACACCAACAGTTTCATTTTTACATCTAGAGACTCTTTGCTGACAATCAATCAAAGTTCAATTAATTATCTGCAGAGTTATCAGCTAAAACCCTATCACTTTTCTATAAGTGAAGTTTTTAAGAGATTAGAAATTAACGGAGAAAAGATACATATACAATTAGTAAAAGATAAGCCTCCAAATGTTTGGAGGTTTATTTTAGAGATGTGTGTCTACAGATATTTATTTCTTAAAGGAAGAATAGTTATGGAGTCCAATTTTCACTTGATTGAACAGAGGACAGCCTAAGAAAGAAGTATCTGAGATACCAATCCCACTGAAGTTTCAGGCTGAACTAAAGAAATAATGCATCCTTCCCAGAAAGAGCAACCGTAGTTAGGTTCTGGATGTCATAATTAGGTAATGCTTCCTTGCACCACTAAAGTTCCCGGCAGCTCTGCCTGCTCAGTCCTTGAACCCCTGTTGAACCTCTCTGAGCCCCAGACAAAGGTTCTGCTAGAACTTCACTGGCACATGTAGTCCCAATTACTCCTTGTACCCAGAAGGCATTAAGAAGCTGTTAGTAACTCCAGTGTTACCAGGCCATAATTTTATTCTCTGTCATGCTTAAGAGAGCCTCCTTGAGATCTTCCTGAAGAGCATTAAAAGAACACAGAGCAAGATCATGACCAACTACCAATGTATTATTTGCCACCTTGCAAGCTTTCTCCCCATTCTTTCTAAGATCTCTGCCAAGACACCACTGGCATCACCTTATTGACTCCTGAAGGAAACCCAACACTTAGTGACAGCATTGCACTAATAAATATTTTGAGAGCAGTAAGCAAAAATACTGTGTTTGACCTCACACTTCACAAATTACTCAAAGTTCTGTGCTTCCCTTCAAAAGATTGTCTCACTAACAACCATTGCCAGCAGGAATCTGAGACAGTGAGCACAACAAACAAACAAACAAATAAAGAAATGCCTACATATGTGAGCTCCACTTCCTCAGGCAAAAATAATGAGTCAAATGAGTGAAGGATCTGCTGCTCTCTTACATATGGCAGTTGTACATACATCAGTGTGCAAGAAGCCTTCCAGAGACTTCTGTCATTGCTTGAGTAAGCAATAATTCAAACTGCCAGTCTACTGATTTCAGAAATCTGCATTACTCTCAAGGGAAGGTTGCCGTTTTGTTATTCCAAATGGATGGCACACCTCTGCACTTCTTTCTGTACAGGTTGAGGGAATGAGTATGTATCACGTATGCTAGAGGGAGGTGGAATTGGCCAAGCCAAGAAGTTAAGGCAATCCAAATCTCTGAGGCAGGGTAAAAATAAATCCATGCAGATTTATTAAAGGACACATAGTACATGTATGAACAACACCCACATAGACTATCTGAGTTCTTGCTTTCTTGCTTGGCAAAAGAAACAGTCCTTTCTGAACTCTTCTCATTTTCACAGACAAAGCCACCAACATCGTTGGACAAAAGTACAAGTTGTAAGAAAAGTACTGGGCATGTAATCTAGGTAATTTATCTCATCTTTAAGCGTTTTCAACACAGGCAGGAGAAACTGCTACTTAGAACAGGCTTCCTTTAACTTCACTTTCAAATCACGTCAATTTCAGATGACTAAGTCTACAGTACTGCACCTTAACCACTAGGCACATATTACTGAGAGAGACTGAAAGCTCAGCCTTAACACAGAGCAGGAACTCTTGGTCAGTGGAAAGGGTTATCCTTAACTGGTACATCCAAATAGGTTCCAGCAACGACTGTATTAGGGGTTTCCTGAGTTTGATACTGCATCTAGATAACTTCATTTAACATTTTAATAGTCATTGACAGAACAATTTGCCTAATTCCCTTTTGAAGCCTTTTATGACTTTTGGCTTCTGTAACATCCGATGGCAATGAATTTTGCAATCTAATTTTATGTTGTGGAATAGCATTACCAACAGAGCAAGCCACAACTTTCCAGGGATTCAGTAGCATTCTGACACTGACTTACTTTTGATTATTTCATCTTATGAATCATAAACAATACAACAAAGATTTCTACATCTGTCTGCTTTTTTTTCCTCAATATGAAAAAAGCTCTTTTAAAGCAATGGCTATCAACAGGCAAACAACCTGGTATACTTTTGCACAGGAATGTGTATTTCTGATATACCTCATGGTAGCACAAACCCAAGGCTGGTTGAGACTATTCAGCAAAGGCAGACAAAAATGAGGAGTAAACAATTATTTGCAGAAAGAGATGCAAAACTAGGAGGGGACAGGTAATCTCCTCACTCCTAGAACAGCCCAAACAGGAAGCAGTGGAGTCTCCCTAGAGGAGAAATCTAAGAGAAATTGGCAGGAGTTTTAGAGGGAGGGTGAATGAGGAAGAAAACTGGGAGAAGGCAAAAAGATGTCTTTAGATTTCCACAAGAATTAAACTGGAGAAAGGAGAGTGGGAGGGACAGTGGAAAAGCAGGTTAAAGAATTGTATTTATGTCATAGTCAGCAGAGAGTGAGTAGGAAATAAGACCTGGGCTGCCTCTCTCCCAAGTATGCTGCCCTAGGCAACTGTTTACTCTGCCTTTGCCCAAGCCAGCATGAGACGTTATAAAATGAGTTTCCAAAATGCTCTGAGTCACCAGAACATGGATGAAATCTGTGGATTCAAGCCACCTTTCAAGACTATGAATCTCTTCTATCCATTATGCCAATGATACATAACAAAATCACTGCTGTAATGTGATGTAAATGTCAACTTTGAGAATGCAGTCCCTACTCAGATGACATCTGAGTGCTGGATTAGCAGAGCAAATGTTTTACCATGCAATGTGTTTCAACAATAATTATTCCCTTATGTTTGTTTCTGCATCAAGTTTGAAATGACTATCTGCCAGGACAATGCTCAGGATCCTTTGTATTTTTTTGCAGAAGCTGATTATGTGATCAAATGCTTAAAGCACATAAAACCACTTCCAAGATTCAATGAGATAGATGTGCCAGAATAGTCAGGAGGTGTTTGAAATAATTGACACTAACAGTTAAACCTGGAGTTTTCAAAAGAAAATGCATTTTTGTTTGGATTTGAGGGGGTTTTATTGTCTTTTTTTTCTTTTTCTTCTAATGCGCTATCATATAAACTGCCTAGAAATTCAACCTTAGCATAATTTTCACACCAAATGAAATCCACCCGTTAAGAAAGACAACACACAGGGTCCTCCTTGAAGTGGGAAAAGTGAATCTTTATGTAGAACATATACTCTGTGAGCCTTCTTTCCCTGTACATATACCTAGAACAACACAGGAGGCTCTAATAGCACAGTAGGTCTGATGCTTGTAGGACTATGAGATTCAGCACTGGGCTGTAGCTCTTAGCAGACCTTTCCTTCCATCTGTGACACTCAATGTTTTACAGTAAAGGCCCAGTCCCCTGTAGAAATCTTGTGTGTGTGGATGGCTGTAAAAAAACATGAGGGCTACCTGCTCTTCTATTAATCGCTTTTATATTGCATTTCCAGCCTACCATGAAGCATCACACAACGCCGAAAGTGAGGAGGTGTGACTGGCGTTCAAGAGACAAGAGCAGAAGCAAAAATGACCGTAGCACTCGTCCAGAAGTCACAACCTTATACAGAGGCTCCACCCTGTGCTCCTAGTTTTTGGTCTAGCATGGCACCAATGCCTTGCTACATAGCTTTGCAAAAGCTTCAGTTTCTCAGAGGTATTTAGGCACTTAAACCAATGAGAAGTGGTACATATAGCCTTTCAGAAATCTGTCTTTGATTTCATCATCCCATAAATCTCTTTAATGGAGACATTCCTTATCTTTTCTGCTTCACAAGCCAGTTGTGAAGCTTAATTATGTTATGATTATGAAGTCCAGTAAATACACTGCATATTAAGAGTAGTTAATGATATTTCTGTCACAAACAGACTCTGTATCTTCTAGAATATTATTCACATGTTGCAAAAAGAACTCCAACAGTTTTCAAAAGAAAATCACAGACATATTTAACAGAAAACAAATTCAGCTTGATTTCTTCCATGAATAATATGTTATACAACTCAACGATACTTATTAACATGGCATGGAAAATAACAGAGACTTTTCTGACCAACGTGGAATGCTGTCTGCCCATCCACATATCAATCATTACCTGAAGTACCTGGCCAAGACTCGCATCCCCACCCTCGAGTAATCTGCTTTCTCAGGGATCTAGTCGCTTAAATACACCCAAAGACATGACATGAGATACTGTTGCACTGAGTACTATGTAAATCCATTACAAATAGTTTGACTTGTTTTCAAGTTGTGTATACCCAGTAATACTGCCTTGCCTTACCACTGGGTTTCACACATAAAAAGTGCACGTGGAATGTATTCAGCCAGTTAAGATTCCTCACACTGCTACAACTTTTTGTTCATAATCTTTGCATGATCAAAATATGTTATGTTGCCAGAAAAGAATGAGGAAAGACAGTAAAAATAAAAAAAGAGAAAGTCTAAATGGTTATGCAGTAATGTAATGGCTGAAGAGGGTCCATTGCACAAGAGATAAATACTTTCCCGACAGATACTCGTATACTGACCAATTCATTAATGTCGTAGTGCAGTGGGCCTTGGCTAGATGAATATGTGCACACATAAGAATGCAGAGAAAGCATGACTTGCACATTCAGTGCTTTGTCAAGTGGTAGTAAAGCATATAGCTTAATAAGGGGAGGAGTAATCAAAGGGGGAAGGCGTGATTCCTTAGAAAGACAGGGCTCTCTGGTATGCATCCTTCCCAGGCAAAGCAAACATACATCTTACCTATGCTATATCTGGGCAAATACGTTTTCTTTTAGCAATTATGATACAAAATTCACAGATTAATAAGACTTTTGCAGAACTCAGGCAGGATTGATTTTCAGCACACAGTGCCTGTTACAGCAAGTTCTATTTCTATTCATCAAAAGAAAACCTGTTTGTTGACCTAAAGTGAGATTGCTTCCTATTCTCTTCCTGTGAAATTATTTAGGTCCTATGGGACAACTGTACTGAGCTTTTGACGCAAATATTAAAATTCTATTTAGATGTACAATGTTTTAATGCAAATTTTTACCATAAAACCAAATGCTCCATTCAGTTAAATTAATAGAATTACAAAAAGATGTAATGATAGCAATTAAGTCTTGAAAATGCAAATTTTATAGTCAAGGACAATTACCTCATTTATAGTATACTGGAATGATGCCAGATGAAGGTAATTTAGATCCCCCTAGCTCACAGTTATATCATGAAGGATATCTTAATTTCATTAGTACAACAAAGATGGGTAAGAAGTTAGAGAATACAAAAAAAAAAGAGATAGGAGAGAAAATTTGACCTTTCTCATTTCATTGTAACTAAAATACATAGATCGTCCTAAAGTATTAGTAATATTTCTTTGTACTCCCATTTCCGAAAAAATACTTTTTTTTTTTTGAACATTAGTATGTGAAAGGTCAGCTTCATTGTGCCCATACCACAACAGTTACAAAACTCCCATTATTTCAGTTTTGAGGATGTATACAATGCTCACACTTGGCCTACAAGGTCTCAAGCCTTGATTTTGACTCAAAACATGATTTTGACTCAAACAGAACTTAAAAGATCTTGAAAAATTCTGCTCTCTCTTACAAAAGTACTCTTACCTTCTTCTAACAGGAAATCCAAGTATCACTAGTTTTTGATTAGCATAACAAAAGGTGATCAAATGGATGCAGAATACAGACTGATATTCTTCAGATTTCCTAGCCTGTTTGTGGTGAAGTGGGGGTGGGAGAAAAAACTGTTTCATACAGACTCTTTTGCAATTTACCAAATTCAAATAGGAATTTGGAAGACTCCAGAGGTTCTTTCTCACTGCTCTAGTACCTACTCGTAATTCAAACAAATATGCAGGGAATGGCATATTATATATGAAGTAATATGAAGCTTAAATAAAAACTCTTTACGTTTACCATTGTTATTTCATGAGCTGCTGTAGCGGCTACAGAGCAACTCCAGTTCAAGAGACTTGGGCTCACTGAAAACCTGTATCCTTCTAAAGCATTCTAGTTCTATCAAATTCCCTTACTAAAACCTGTCACGGGGGTTCTGGGAAGAGTCGAAAACCTTATGGACAGAGCAGCAAACTTTTCACCACTTTCCTCACCCTGAGCACAAGTAACAAGAGCAGCACAAAGCATGCTTGCCAAGAGAAGGAGCTCCTTACCCACAAAAGATGTGGCTCATTTGTGGCTTAACTCCAGACTTTGCATCCTGGAGTTGCCCCCAAACCTCCCTCTGGAAAACCCACCTCAACACCCTATAATGTGCCAACAGCAGGAGAACGAGTTTACCTCTTTGCAACATCACACTGCAGTCAGAATGCAAGACTGCAGATCCCAACCTAGACACCCTCCCAGTGTTACTTTGTAGACCCTGCTTGCTGCAGAACAACCCATGCGTGTGAGGGGTATAAGATTTTTATCCTTCATGCCATTGTCTCCATGATAGCTAGTGTAATATTTTTAACTGATAAAATTCATATACGCAAGCCTTACTGGGAAACAAGTGGAAACAAGTCAAATTGTTTTGTTAATCTGACCTACAAGTTCACTAAAATTGTTCTTCAGTGATTTAGTTAAAGGCACCATTTACCATAAAAACAGAGTCTTAAAATCAAAGGACAGCTATGACCCGAGTTTAGTTCATTATTGATTTTAATAACAAGGCTGTTGGCTATTTTGTTTTAAGAAAACAAGACTATTCTGATGGAAAAAAAAAAAAGTACCCTAAGTAGGATTTGTGCTCTTTCTTCCTTATTCCTGAATTAAAATGCAGCTGTGCACACACGGAGACTTGTTGACTTTGCTTGCTTGGAGATGGTTTTGTGAAAATAAGAAAAGGCCTAGTTTTTTTCCCCCCTACGCTTGTCAACATGTCAACATCAGGCACACTTGTAGTGCTGTCCTTGTTTTGCACTGGTCTCACAAGTCAAAGTTTGACCACAATGAAGTGAGCTGGAGAAATGTCATTGACTTCAATGGCACGATTTCACTCCATATTTCTTCAAGTCAAGGATGCTACCAGTCACCTGTTTGAAACCAATGGATGATATTCTGGCTCAAGGAAAGTCATTGGCTTCCTGAGGGGTTCAGATTTCCTTCAGTGAATTCAGACTTCTATTGTCCAAGAGGAAAATTAGACCTTGTACCAATATTGTCCTTTCCCATGCTTCTGATTATTATACTCCATTACACCTGAGAAGTTAACCTGAGCTTGTTATTTTTAATTTGTTTGTTTGTTTATATGGACCAATTCTAAACTCTCAGAAAGTCTTTGTGGATGTCATTTGGAGATTTGGCTTAATCACGCGTGCTTAATTGAGTTAAGACTGGGTATGTTTGTACTTTAATTGTACAACAGATCTTAAACTTCCATGTCATTTTATTGAAAAGTATAGATTTAACAAGCTAATATTTTGTGAATCTGCTGAGTCTCAGCTGTTGCAGGGTGAAATGTTTTATCTAGACTATTCTCAGTGTGTCTCAGTTGTAAAAAAAAAAAACAGGCTGTTATTGTAATAGGATATTGATTAGTTTGGATCCTATACAAAGCAGAACTTGATTCTGTGGTGGACCACCAAAGGTCATATTGCTTGATTGCTCCATAGCTTCTAAAATACAAGAAATATTGAACCAAAACTGCTTTCAATTATACTTACGTTATATGAGGCCTTGGAATTTAACTGAGGGCAGCATTTGGCCCATTCCGTTAAAAGGGGGGCTGATTCTCAGCATTTCATGTTGTCATTGGCAAAGCTGAACATCAGTTATGCCCATCTAAGTGATGTTCTGGGCTAAACTTAATTCCAAGATAAGCAGGTGCACATCTATCCATTGACTTACATTTCGATGTATCTGACATAGGATGATCTGTGCGTAGTGTTATCTGAAAATTATGTTGGGTTTATGATTATTGTTGTTTTTACAACTTCCTGTGCATTTTTGAGGAAGAATATTTATAACTGTTTATATACCTCAGATCTCTAAATTCCTCACTTCATCTGTCACAATGATCTTAGGTTGGCAATAGGCTAACACCTCGCTGTTAAGTAAGATTTAACCAAAGCATGATGCTGTTGTGAGTGAAATGAATTAGCTTTTTTTTCTGACAAATATGCAGACCAAAAATTATATAGTGTTGTCAAAATATGTTGTCAAAAACAGTATAGATCTAGCTCTTCCATTAGTTAGACTGACACCACCAAGGCTTCTAGGAAATGTCGTAAGTGGGGGGAAATTTTTTCCTATTCTATCTTCTTTCAATAAATTCAATTTTCTGGTTAGGACTCCAATAGAGAAAATTTCATTTGTGGTCACCCACAAAATTCAAGACAACTATGGAGAAGAATTCTAGTAACAACTCAATTATTTCCTTGATCCTATCAGGAATGTGAGTTAGATTTTGCTTAATGCTAGATTCCACTAAATCCTAAAATGCGGTAGAAAAAAAGTAGAGGAGTCATACATTAATTTTAGTCAGTAGTGTTCCTGCTATTCTGTTGCTTCATAAGTTAGAAAGCAAATTCTCTAGTGCATATTTATTCCAAAATAATAAAACATTTCTGAAAAAAAATCCCTTTTATGTATTTATGTCATTATTTATTTATTCCTATTTCCAATCCATTCTTCAGTGCTTCCTGTAGAATGCAATCCTCTTTTTACTCTTGATCTGCACCAGCTTTAAATGCTGCATGGAATGGATAATTTCTCTTCTGTTTTACATTTTTCTTCTCACTTTATGAATGCTCAAAATTGAGAAATTATTTCTGATTGTTTCCATTTTCCCAGCTTTCTGAACACTGGAGCGGGTTTCTTTTGAGACGTAATTTAAAAAGAATTTAAGGACCTTCTTTTAAAAGTCCAGTGTTATCAGAAGTTGCCTGTTATCTTTGGAGACTTGGCAGTTTGTGGGTCCAATTTAGACAGCTGCTTGATTTTCAAATGTTCAGAGCATTCAGACAAGGCATTCAGCGTCCTTTGGGTCCTTTATGCTTATTCTCTTCATTAATCTTAAACTGAGGCATTTTGGAAAACTCTCTATATAACTTCCTGTCTGTTGGACAGTTCTCAGCAATTAGAGCCATCTATAAGATTGAACCAACTGTGGCAATTGTCAGCGATATTCTATCCAGGTAAGGGAAAGCCGTCTAAAACGTTTGGTTGCTTGGGTTTTTCTTAAGGTGGTGAAGAATGTCTTGCTTAGATAATATATACATATAATTGTCTTTTTTTTTTTTTTACTTTGTTAAAAGGATGTATTATAAAAAGAAATTTTGCAAGATAGAAAAAAAAAAAAACAGGTATCAAATTCCCCAAAAGAATAAGAATATAGAGAAATCTTTGCAAAAGAAAATTGCAGATCTGCTGACAGTGCCTTGTTCACAGTAATCCATCATAAATTTCATAAAAGAGAGCTTTCAGCTTGTTCATTTAAAATGTTCTAATAAAACATCTAGTTCGTAACATTACAGTACCTTGTAAGGGCTTTCATACGCTTTCCAATGTAACTTCTCATTGAAAGTATTAGCTAATGCAATAGGATAAATAAAGAAATGTCTAGATTGCTATGGTTCCCAAAGGTCATTTTTATGAAAAGATCAGGAAATATGTTTCAATGAAATTAAAAATAATACCATATCAAGTTTAATAACTTTTTTACTATAATGACATAAAATTCAGTGCAGTGGTGTACTGTTTAATATTAGTTATATTTCCACAGTAAAACTGAGATGTGTGGAAACATTTAAGCTTTTTAAACAGAATTTCATTCAGTTTTATCGTTGTTTTATTACCCACTTCCCTTTTTTTCCCTTTGCTATAACACTGCTTGTTTCTTACTTGAACCTGATGTTTACAGTAACAATATAATAATAAAAAATTGCAGAGGGCAACACTTCTTTTCCCAGGAAGGCAATGTGAATAGACATCCCCAAATGGCCAAAAACTTTATATTCTGATTTAATTCCTCCATCAAGAGAGGATCCAGGTAGGGTTCTAGGGCATGGCAAGGGGGGCAGTGCCAGGACACAGCTACCTTCTGGGTTTTCTCAATGATGGCATCATGTGAGATAGTTTAACATCAGAAGACCTACCAAAATTCAGCCATTCTGGAAAAAGGACAGGGTATGGCTGGCACAGTGCCACTGCTCCCAGGTCTGCATTTACACTATATAATGTAAAAACAACTGAAGCCAACAACTGTGAAGTCAGAGCACTCTCTGGCTATGTACAGTCTTTTGTTGGGCATGGTGCTGAATGAGAATTTAGAATTTTATAGTTTGGCACATCTCTGCAAAATTTAGATTTTCAGATAAATAAACAAACCTCTGTCTTCATCTCTGGGACAGAAATGAGTCAATGCATGTTAATAGTGTGTGTCATTTTGAGATCAAATTTTTTTTTTAAAATGCAAGCTTGGTTTTAGGATGTTTCACCAGCACAGATTTCACCAAGTTAAAGAGTTTTTCAGATTCATCACTGTAGAAAACAGGTAGTTGTAGATGTACTTGAAACATTTGCTTGACGTTCCTTATAAAATAAAAGTCTGGATGGCTTACCTGAAAGAGTTACTCTAAGCGTTTCAGCAACTGTAAAATCCTACAGAGCAAAGCAGTTGTTTTTGGAGTCCTGTCTGTAAATGATTATATGAAATGTACTCATATACTGACCTCCATTCTTGAGGGTTTTTCCCCACTGTCCTAACAAGCCACTTTTTAGAAGTAATCACAAGAACACCTCTGTACTTGTGTATGAAGGAGCAAAAAGGGGAGACCATGGGTGTCAATATCTGTTTGTCTATCCTTGTTTATTTATTTACGGTGCCATCTAGAAGGCAGGTGATAATTGTCAGCAGAGGCTCTACATTGTGCCTACCAAAGGCCATCTGCCTGGTGGGTTTCAGCACAGCACTCAGGGTTGGGGCATTCCTTCCACTGCTCAGCCCTGGAGTTCCTTCTTTCTTCTCACCCCTCCACAATACTCCTTCGGGACTCACTTCACACAGGCCAGGCAGTCCTCCATTCCATGAAAGGATAAAGAGCTGCTGCTGTTAATTCCTATACTGCTGAGCTTTTAGAAAAGGTTATTCAGCCAAAGGACTCAAGGAATCTCTGCAGATGAGGTTTCAGAGACAAGGAAAGAGAGGCAGCAAAGTTACTTTTTTGGGAAAACTTCACAAGCCTTGTTAGTGGATGGTATAGAGCTACATATTCCAGTGGTTTTACCTCAAGCTTTCTCCATCAGCTTAGGTCACTAACAGATGACAGAAAGACTGAGGATTTAGGCTTCCTTTATTTATTGTCTTTGTTTGTCTTTTGGTCAGTCTGGCTGGGATGAGTGGGCAAAAGGTGTCTGAGGTTTTCATTAGAACTGCACAGATCATTCATTATGAAAGCTGGACCTGTGAGCTGTTTAACTGGACTTAGGTTTGTTCATGAAGGTGAAAGTAAAACGGTCTAACACAAGAAAACTGATAATGAGGGGCCATGATTCTCCTTACAGCTGTTCAGACATTAGCTAAATTTGGATGTTTGGTAATTCCTTTCTCTTAGAAACCTCACAGAAGGCACGAAGTATGAATCTTCATGAGCTGAAGCAGATTCTAGGCTGATACAGACAGTATGAATACTTAAACTGTCATTTGTCCCAACTCTCTAACTGTGGGTCACAATGAGACCAATTATTTCTACACATCTGACTCCACACCTATACATTGAAATTTTCTTTCCACTGAATCAAATGACAAAGCTTGTGGTTGTTCAAATGAATTTGGAATTTCAGACACAGAAGTCACTCTAGAATTACACCCTTTTATAAACTCACCTAACCAACATGCAAATGTCACTAAGGATGGAAATAACAGTACTTCTTTATTGTAGTCTTTACGTGCTTTTTTTTGGATTAGGTCAACGTTATTCAAATTCATTGTTTGAAAAGCAGTGTGAAATCCTGAATAAAAAACTCCAGTATTCTTTCATGGCAAATCTATTAACATGAAAGATCAACAAGTACCTTTTCTACAGTTTGTTTGTTTATTTGAAGCATCCTGTAAACTTTAATAAAAAATTACAAGCTTGGTATGGAAGTATATGTTCATAATGTCTGCATGGCATTCTTCTTTCAAGACTGGAAACTGAAACTATGTCTTCATTAGATTTTGCCACTAATTTCAGCAAAGTCAGAAGTTGATCCTGTGTGGTTTTGGGGCAACTGTCTACTATCCCTGTTAAATGCTGCTCTTTCTTTTCCATAGATTTATCTTGTCCTATTAGTCAGGTATTATGTCCATGACTGTTATGAGGCTAAAATTAACTTCTGTGGGTGAAAAAAGATGTCTAGGGGCAAGCGACTGCATAATTGTTTGGTGAGGTCAGATGGAAGGGTCTGTGTCAAAGGGAACATAACTTGATGAAAGTTAAGTGATTGGTGCAGATTCAGCAGTTCAAGACAAATGCAGGGACTAAGTGGTCATGGAAATAGCCTTGTTTGGTCTTCAGGGAGAAAAATGGAGTTAGAAGTAGTTATAGAAATGTTCTATTTACTTGTGACAAGAAATTATCAGGTTTTATTATTGCAGAACAAGGAAAGACTACATAATAATGTAATGGTTTCCTTAGCCTTGGTCTTTTTTTTGGATGTAGTATTCTGTGTCATAATATACTGAAAGATACTGTATCATGGGAAAGGATGCCCTGGAGTGCAGAAAGACGAAGAATGGGCAAAGGACTCATAACAAGTTGTCCCAATTATCCCCACTTTCCTGTAGAACATCAAACTGTGATGTGCTGAGCTAGAAGGTGAAAAAAAGGCCAAATCTGACATTAGCAATGAGTCCTCTAGCTGTTAAAGGTATAAATCATCTTGGGTGGGGTCAGTTTTTTGCAATGACTCAAAAGGACCAAGTTACTTGTGTCAGCAGAAGCTTAGCTACAGTCACAGCCACACAGGTGTGGGCACTGATTCTCTCAGCAAACCATTTGAGTACTAGACAGGTTGCTGCAAGTAGGGAAAGAGTTCAATAAATCTGGGAAGGTGGATGAGGCTGGGGCGTCAGCATTAACGCCATGACCCTTTCCAGCCCAAGGTTACAAGTGAAAGGAAAGCCACACACTGCACTTGGCAGGGCCAGGCTTGTTGTGGAAAGGCCTGGGCTGCGTCAGATCTCTTTTTTTTCCTGGTTCAAAGGGCTAACCGAGTAATTCTGGGCACCAGGAATATAAGCAGAGAGAGCCCAACAAGTTGCTGCTGGTGTTCTGCTGCTCGGAACCACAGTTACTTTTCACTTACAGGCACTCTGTTGTTTCATGTTTTTATGACACTGGGGTACCCAGTCCTTGGCAAATGCTCCTGGGAACAATTATAAAGCAAATAGAAATGTTTCAGCTTTTAAAACATCCATGAGAACTCATGGGAAAGCATACTGAAGTTTTAGGTTTCGGTGGGCTCTCACATAGGGTCTGAAAATTAAAAATGCTGAGATTAAATTAGGTTTTGGATCCCTGAAAACAAGTATTTTAGCATGGTCCTAGAAGTTAAACCACTGACAACTATTTTCTCACAACAATGTATCTGCCAGGTACTATGTCATAGGCTCATTTACAGAGCTGCTCCACCATGGGCAGAACTTCAATGTTGCTGCAGTGGTCCTTAGGGCAAAACAATTCCCTCAAAAAAAGAGAAGATGATTCAGATCTATATCTGAAAATTTGCCTGGTGTTTCCTCGGTCTACTCTAGTATGTAAACAAAATCTACAAGAAAACAGACATAAAGTGATAGATGGTAAGACATTGCTGAATGGTGGCTCTCGTCGATGAGATATGAGATAATGCAGGCCCTCAATACTGAATGAACTTCAACGCTGTGGCACTTGCTTGCTGTGATTTGCTTTCATAACAAAATGGAGCTCTTTATCCCAAGAGTAAGCTACAACAAAGTGACAGCCTAGCTACCCTTCCACGCACACTGCTCATCAAATGCTATGGTCAAAATGTTTGCCAAAATGAGTTGTCAGATGAAATTGTTGAATTTGCCTGCTTCTGAGTGCTGCAAATAAAAAGACTGCAATAGCAGCTCAAATCACAAGGCCATATCAACAGCATTTAACTATATGCAACACTGTACTTTCAAAAAATCATAAATTTTTCTGTAGTTATTACATAGGCAGAATCAGAAGTCAGGCAGGACTGCCAATGTGTTGCATATTGCCTGGATACCTGATTACCTGTCTCACTCTTCAGCCAAGACCTGAATATAATTTATCAAGAAAAACTAAGAGCTTGGACAAGATGTTAAGAACACATTGAAATACACAGACGCTATTCTTACTTATTGTGCCACAGCCTCAAGGAGTGGTGTGTGGGAAACAGCCTTTGCTGAATGGTAGAGGAGCTGTCTAACTTCAGCATCCAGGATGGGAAGAGGAGTCCCATTCTTTGATCACTTTAGCTATTTACCTTTTCAAGTTGGTGGCATTTTCTGGCAAGGCTTTCTTCTGCTTCTTAGAGAAACTGGTTTTACACTAAACAGGCAGGTGATGCCAGAGCAAATTCTAGAGCTAAAATCATAGCCAGCCTCACTGATCAGTGAAGTGGGACTTCAGCTGCTGGTTTTATATGAGGGGAAAAAAGAATAGAAGCTGTGTCTATCAGAGTGGTATTACAAAGTGTGTCAGGTTTTGGTACTGCAAAACCAGAGTGCTCCCCTTTTCATCTCACTTTAGTGCTTCCTTTGTTAATGGGCAGTGAAGTACAGTCAATTAAAGGTGACTGACAGGAACTGAGGGGAATACATTTATAAGCAAATATGAAAAATACCTTATAATCAGGTTATACAAATTCCATCATAAACAGAAAGTAGTTATGGTTGATTGGAGCAATTAAATGTTTTCCTTAAGAAAAGGAAAAATCCCTCCAGTGAGAATATTTTAGAAAATGACTTTTTAATCATCTGTAGAACTGCTAAAATTACTGACTCTTAATAGTTTTCAAGTGTTCCTCAGTTAGAATTAGCTGTAATCCCTTTGCAGAGAGGCCGAATACTTCCCCAGGAACCTGTTTAGAGGAAACTTTAGTTTTAATCACAAGATCACATCCACATGCTTTTATGTAGTCCAAAGGATACCAGAGAAGCTTTGAGCATATCTCCCTGCTGTGCAAACAGCCGCAAACTTGGGAACCATTGCATGGGAAAGAGCATGTTCTAGAACAAGTTCAGGAGGACATGGCACACAGCAAGATTCATGAACCATTCATGTATGAAACTTTAATACTGATTGAAAAATCAAGTGTATCCAGTGCTATCTGATGCACAGTGACCAGCATCTTACCACAATAACAAACCATCGAACCCCTTCAGTCTTGTCTGTTTCCTCATCTACTGCGTTCCCTGAAGATAGTTCTGCATGGGTAAGGATAGCTTTTGGGAGGGGAAGGACTGAGTCACATCACTGTGGAAGAGCAGTCTTTACCCAGCAGCATGATGAGAAGGAAATGTGTCCTGTAGGCAGGGAACTGCTTGGATCCAAGCAGAGTTGCTCCTGCACCTGGCATGCCCCATTGCTCCACTTCTGCCTGCCTTCACATGGGAACATTGCTTCTCTACAGTCCTGGGCACGGGCACGGTCATCAATTGTAAAGGACTGGCCCCTGATAGCAGTGCCAGCCCGCATCCACCGCGGTATGAAAAAGCACACCAGATGTGAGTGAGGGGATGAAAATCAGACTCTTAGGAATGGTGGACCTAAAAATGGTCCTATCTGAACAGACAGAATAGATGCTTGGTAGATATGCTCTACCTATTGTCCAGCTTAACATCAAGAATACTGCTCAAAGTGTCATAAGAGTTCGAACTTAGCCTCAAGGAGACTTGGGATGCTTGGAAAAATAAAGGAAAGGGTAAAAATATTGAACACAGCTTGCTTTGGTCAAAGAAACCCAGAGCAGTTTTCATATAATTCTGATTTATTTTTTCAAGCTCAGTGAAAAATTCACAATATTCTTCCTTTTTCTGAAAACTTTAATCATACCTTCCCTTTGTGTCTGCAAAACAAAAATAATTATTTTTCACTCACCTGCATAAAATGTATGAAGAACTCCAGATAATTGAAGATATTAGGAAAAAAAAAAAAAAGGAAAGGAAATATGTGTGTATGCATGTTTGTAAATAATTGTTATATAGGAAACTAAGATTACTGCTAGCAATGTTTTGGGGTTTTTTTATAACTTTGGAAGCTGTTTAACAATTAGCGATCAAATGAAATCAAACTGCTTTTGAAATTAATGAGAACTGGATTATGTATTGGAAAGAAGGAAGCTTTAACAGGAAGTGTTTATATAATTGAGTATGTATCTTAGATAATCACCATTTCTACCTGTATTGTCTAGAAAATCATTCTGTTGCTTTGAAAAATATGTAATATTTTGAAGATAATTTCAGAGGCCAAACCCCCTGAAAATCTAAACTCGTGATCAAAACACTTGCAAAAAATGTCTCAGATGAGAAACCATTCAATTATCTGACCTCAGTGACTGCAATACATTTATTTTTTCTCCTCCCAGTTTTACTCTTCACTATGTTTAGGATTTCAAATTGCTTCTTTTTTAATTTATGTGATATAAATTAGTCATTGTCAATAGAATGTCTTCTAAACATGGTTTAAGTCGCTGCCTGTCATCTGCCTGAAGTATAAAAGATAAGAGCAACTAAAGCAATTCCCTCCATGGGCTAAGTTCTTACTACTGCCCATTTGAAGGAGAGCTGGAACAGTATGTGCAGTTTCATGTAGATATCATTAAATGGACATACCATTAAAGTGAACATGGGTATATTTATGTAGTTGTATAGTTTGGCTCTGAGATCATTCATGAAGTGCACCTCATCCCTGCAGCTAAATTATTCTGTCTTTCTGTGATAGCTCTGCTATACCCACCAGTGCTACATCGGAGATGTTAAGAGATGAGCTGGTCCTTAGCACTCCAAAGCTCCATGAGCTGCCTCTACTTTACTACAGGTGTATCTACAACAAGGAGAAAGACAGATGTTCCCTTACACCACCATCTCTATTTTTTATTAAACTATCCACCTCTGAATCTAACAGAATCACTCAGCATTTCTCAAATGATAGTTGAAGTATTAGATGTTCTGTCCGTGTAGCAAAAACTTATCTACATTGAGCAGGGACTAAGCTCATGGTTCAGACCCTCAGCTGTTGTTCTTCATGCCTCTTAGATCTTGGACATGTAAATGACATTTTCATATAAGACACATTAGCCCACCAGCTGGACTGCAAGGCTTTGAGGGACTGTATGGAGATAGCCACTAACACTATTTGTTAGTGTTAGTGTTAGCTTTGTATTCAGAAGACTGCAGTAACACCCTGAAAAGAAAAGCATTGGGCTAATACCAAAGAATAAGAGTCTGGAAGAGTGCCTGGGTTCACGAGAAAAAATACAGTTTCCACTACAGCTTGTCAATGAATACTGAAAAAAGATGAGTGATGATTAAGAGTTTAAAATAATCTCCTTTCCACCCTTTCACCTGCCTCCAATCAAACCATAAAGCCAACCATGCCCCTGGCTTACATTATAATGGAATTATTGTTCGTGGAGGTTTGGCCAGTCAGCAGTCAATAGCAAAGAAATGACAAACGTGTGCACAAGGGAGAGCCTTTGGAGAAAAAAAGAGAAAGGAAAGAAGAAAATTTATTATTGCAAGTCTACTGATGAATGCAGGCATTAGAATAGCAGATGTAGAGTGTATAAGGGGCTGGAAAGTGAAAAGCTAAGTGTTGCCTTAGAGCACCAGGAAATGGAGGCAAGGTTGTGAAAGCCATCAAGCTGCCTGTGCTCTGCATTCCTTAATGTACAATGAAACACTTTGATAACTGAAACCCCTAAAATGGCAAGCACTTCCTGCAAGCGCCCTTGAAATAAGGTTTGCTGTTAATGTGGGGTAGTCATCAGCGAAAGGGAAAAAGTTGGGGGAACTGGAACTCTGTATGCTGTAATAGGGATGTTTGCTTCAGCACAAGGGACTGTTCCTTGGGATACACCAAACAGCAAGAAAAGAACTAGGAAGGATGCAGTCTTAGCTCCAAGGTAATGGATTATCCAGAAACAGCTGTTTCTCTTCTTCAACCTTTTTTAAACTGCCACAGGAGACCTCTTTCCACTCAGAGCTTAGTTATTCTTCAGCATCGACTTCTCAACACACCACTTTGGCTTTCACAAGTAATCTGTTGGACAGGCTAGGAAACCTGTGCTGAATTCCCTCACCTCCAATGTTTGGCTTTGGTTAGGAGAAGATTTGCCCGAAGACTAAACATATGTAATATTAAGTGCAACCTTTTGTTAGCTTTATTGTACTTGCTCCTAAGTCTAAATTATGTATACCGTGTGTGTGTTTATGTGTATGTGAGTGAGCGAGAGAAACTCAAACAGACAAGGAAAATGTGGACTCCATTCACTCTGTGTATGCTGTAATATGAACAGACTCGCAGAGGTGTGTGGCCATATATAGACTTAACCACATCTACTGTAAAGAGGAAAAAAAAATGCTGAGAAGCATTTTGTCATGTTTTCCATTCAAAATGTGTGAGCTATGGAAACTCAGAGCTATAACATTAATGTTTCTTCTGATAGTTTTTATCCTGTGCTATTTATTTTTCCTGCACTATTTACTTGCTATCATGTTTTTTGGGAACTCGATAAATTTGTAAGGTGGGTTTTTCCCCCTTTCCTTATATCTAGAAAATATGCACACATTTGAATTATGACTTTCCTACAGGAACTAACAGCTGTATGTGCAAATCATGCATATAAATCAATTACCGAGGCCCATGTACTATAAATGTACCCATTAATTAAGCAATGTCAGATGCTATGAACCATGAAGTTCATTACATCTTTAGCATTCAAACCAAGGATTATTGAAGAAGCAATACTACGTTTACCTAATAGTTAATGAAATTAAGCCAGGTTGTTGCCAACATTCTTATTTTATGCCTAATTCAGTGTTTAAATGTTTATGAATAAAACACTAACTGCTGAAAGCAGAAATGTTGAAATGTAATTACTGGTAAGTTATAATGCACTTGAGGACTCATTATGCCAGACTTGGGAGTTTTAAGATCACCAATGTAACACACTCTCCAAAACCAAGAATTTTTATGGGCTAAAAGCTGGAAAGACATAAATGCTGTTGAATCTCTCCTGGCTGAGTGGAAATCTTGATGATGGTGGTGGCATGATTTATGGGTGTAACATTTTCCTGTCATTACATGGTTGCATTTCAACATTGTGACACGATTTGCATATGTGAATATCCCTGCAAATTAACTTCTGATGAGAGCTACATCTGCCTGGACCAATCCAGCTGCTACCCTGAAGGACCTATCTGAAAAAAATGCAATCTGTAAAGTCATCATGTATAGTTTTTCCATATGTATGTCCTGATTTAGATTTAAAAGTAAATATTGCATGGCAGTATTGGTTACTTTGTTAGGGTTTATTCTGCCAACTAAGGAGCGCACAGTGATGTCAACATCAGGAGTATCTCTACTGTGCAGCATTCTACATCCTTGTATTCCAATAACCTACCTACAGACAGCTAATTATCAAGAGCTAGAGTAGGATCACTCACAGCTGTTCAAAGCCATTCTTGGCCACGTGAATAAATAAAATCAAACTTAAAATAAAACAATGCAAAGAAAAAACAAAACCATAAGACTCTTCAGAAACAACAGAAGAGAACAGCAAAGATCTTTAGCCAAACACCACCTTCTGTTGCTCGCTCTGCATTTCCCAGAATCAGGGTTTTCTGATGGAGAATATGTATCCACAGAAAAAGAGATACAGCCTCTGCCACAGAAAATGTGTGTAAACTCAGAATGTAACTGATAGACAGAAGAGGTAAAGTCAGGCAGGCAGACAGATGGAGGAGCACAGAGAGATAATGAAATTTGTTTCGTAAAATAACAGTAAATTCACGTCAAACACTTGCTCAAGTATTGTGCAGACCTCAGCAGGCTTTTTGCAGCATAGCAGAAGAGGACCTTGAAGGAGGAATTTATGGTAGGGTCATGGGGCAGAGTTGTGAGGGAATTGTGAGAAAGATAGCAGTGGTTTTGAGCTCTGCAAAAATGTGGGCTTCAAAATTATAGATGGAAGTGCAGATTAATGTCTTGAGTGTGAGGTGATGGGGAAAACAAAAAGGGATTGTGGTGTGTTGAAGCCAACAGAACAGCTTGATGCAGAACACTGAGGGGCACATGAAGGCGATTCTTGGTGAGTAGTAACCCAGTAAAAACAAAGGGCAAAAAAGACTTACCTTTGACATCACCTTCTAGGAGGTTACCAAGGTGTTCAGACTGCTTCGTATGTGATCTGAGAAAATGGCATATTCTCAAAGAGATGAAGAGTTGTAAAGGCAGGGATGCGACTTAGCTGCAAAACTCAGGAGGGTGGGACGTAGTGACCTGGAAGCTGGGCATCAGTAGTGGAAGGCAGAGGAGGGAGAGGTTGCACCGGGAAAATGAAAAGACTATGTGAGCCATGTGGTCTTAAGAGCAGATTTGAGACATTTCAGAGACAGCAGAGAAGACCTGGTATTTCAGGGTGAGAGGAAACAAATCTAAAGTTGCAGGAAAGTGATGGAAGTTAGGAGCAGAGCAAAAGGAGTCCAGTCTGAGCTAATGTTGACAAGACTCAGAAATAAGCATAGAGAAGACCAAGGACAGGAGCCTACATAAAGGCGGAGAGATGCTGAGACAGTGACAAGAGAGTTAAGAGGTGAACCAGAGAAAACACTGACCTGAGAGAAAAAATTATTTAGCATTGGATTTGCCTGAATTTTTAGGAAGGGTAGAAATTAGGGGGGGGGGGGTATGTTTCTTTGTTTGTTTTTTTGTTGGATTTTTATAGTGGTGTTTGGAGCATTTTGATTTTTACCACAATCAAATTTTTAAGATCTATTGTAGTTACTGCACCAAATGTATGAACTTACCCTTTCTTCTCTCCCAGAAATTCACTAACCTTGCTAGTGCTTGAACACACTGTTTTCACTAAAATCCATTGCAAATTAATTGAAATTTTAAAATCAAGAAAATATCAATAAATTTGTAATGAACTTCACTTTGCACAAGTTGAAAACTTGACACAGAGAAGCCAAAGTCAAAGGAGCAACTGGAAGCTGTTTCAGCAGCTCATATGCATAGGCTTAACTACACAGAAACAAAAACCACACAGTAATATCCATGCCGTTTTTTAAGTTATTTTCTTCCCAGTGTTGTAAACTGAAATGTTAGTGGAAATAGAATTCAAAACCAGTTAAAAACAGAAAAAGTGTCCTCCCACCACTTCAATAAGAGGCAATAAATAGCACCCTGCTAAGCAGCACAAAGTCAAGTCACAAAACCAAACAAAGAAGTTAACAAAATATCTGTAGACAAAGGCACAAATAAGCCATGCTCCTGGAGATAAACGTGTGCAAATGAATGACCTCACCCATTCTCAGAGTGAGTAGTGACTTACTGTGAGATCAGTCCTGATGCAAATGTAACACTAAACACAGAAATTATGGAAGGGTCAACACCATGGTATATTTATATATTCAAATCAGAACACCTCAGCATGAATATAGCACAGTGCTCCACTGCTTACAGACTGGTGTTGGAATGCTCCTGCAGGAGGTTGGTGTAGAAGGCATCAGGACTTGTTCTTCCTACATCCTCCTGTTGCTTGAAGTCTCAGAGTCATTTGTATCACCTCACTTGGCCTTATTCATCTTCTCCCTATATTCCTGGTGCTGTAGTCTGCATTGCATAGGATCTTTTCGGTTGAGCCCAGTGTCTGGGCAGAAAGCTGATGGGGTATTTGTGAAGGAAGGATTTGATTCACCCTTCTATGAAGCACTGGAGTACACAGAGGCTTTTTTTCAGTAGAAAATGACATTATGTTTAATGATATTCTGCGGTAAAAGATAAAATATAATTTCTTCCTGGGATACCTACAATATGGAAGAAAAATCTAAAGAGAAATGGTGGGCATTTCAACAAAAAAAAAAAGTATAGTATCTTCTTGCATTATGTCACCAGCAGCCTCATTAGTTTTTCTTTAATAACTAGCTGCAACTGTGTAAAAATTAATGGTTGTATTGAAACAAAGGGACTTTTGAAACAAAACCAACTTGAATACTTGTTAGTAAATTAATTTGGAAAAGCCTTGATTTAGTAATATCCACCTAATTTCATATAAAAATGCTGGGTTTTTCCCTCAAGATTAGCTGTGAATTCCATTAATATGATGGAAGTTTCATCTGAATATCAATTAGAGCTTTGAGAAAGCACATTTGTATCCTGTATT
This sequence comes from Cuculus canorus, assembly GCF_017976375.1. Classification (NCBI taxonomy): domain Eukaryota; kingdom Metazoa; phylum Chordata; class Aves; order Cuculiformes; family Cuculidae; genus Cuculus; species Cuculus canorus. Next base: position 92,160,522 of record NC_071402.1, read on the forward strand.
GGATAAAGTCTGAGTCACATACATAGAGGACCCAAAAATTGTGAAGTTAATGGCTTCAGCTTATCTTTGTCTAGGAGTGACCTACGTAAAGGCTAAGGAGTGTCTGTGGTCCTGACTTAAGTCTAAATTTTCCTCTGTCTTGGCATGTCACTTTGTGATCAGCTGTAGAAGCATAGGAGCAGCAGCAGAAACACTTCTGCAGAAGTCAGCCCCATCTATAGCTTGATTTTTCTCAGTTCTTGCCCATTTTTTGGTGGTTTATACCCTAGATGCTACAGAATCAGGATACTTCCTTTGTGGGACTGGTGCACATTCCTTCAATGCCACAGTTAGCCACTGAGCTTGGCAATGTGGGAGGATGAGGTTTGTCTGGCTCCAGAAGTGGGGAGGCACATGCCTGGCTACATGTTGAGTTCCTCGTAGATGAAAGAGGCATTGCAGCATTGTCACTGCTGGAGCCTCTACCACTGCCATCAACAGCTGAACCACTCCCTTCTCGCCCCTGTGACAGCGGATGGGCAGTCTGCAGAGCCCCACTGCTCCCCATGCTCCATGGACACCTTCCATATGGCACCATTATTGCTGATTGTCCCTTGCTCTCCTAGCACCCTGGCATTGGCTCAACGCTCTCTAGACAGTCTTTGCCAGACCTCCTTGCAACCAACATGTGCATGAGAAGTGCACCTAAGTGAGGATGCTCGTGGGCTAAGTGCTTAGCTATCTGTATTGCACAGTGAAGGCTGGGGTTGTTGTCTCTTGGTTTCTTACCCATTCCTTCCAATGCAACACTTGGCTGGCTAATGAGCGAGGCTATTCAAAAGGCATACATAAGCTTAATTTTATTTGAAGAAAATCAAATAAAATAATGGAAAGGACGTAAGACAGATTGTCAATTAGTTCTGCTTTTTCTTCCCCAGAATTCAAACATACCTCTTAAAACAAATGGGTTGAGGCTTGGGAAGTAATAAGTCTTTGATTTTAATATCATTTTGAAAGAATCACACATCTCTAAAAGATTAGGGAAATATTACTTTTATTTTAATGCGAGTAGTATTTTACTGGACCCTGGCAGGGTATTAAAGAAATTATCATTTTCTCATTAGTCTAACTGCCAACTAGCTCTTCTTACTTTTCTTTTCTTGGAGGGTGTCTCAGACCAACTGCTACTTAATCAAATTAATTAAGAAATAGCAGATTTCTAAGGAATAAAGTTCAGAAGGAATCAGGCCAAGAACTTAGCATGTTCAAGACTTCAAATGCTTCCTCAAGTTCCACAGACTTCAGTGGTATTTAATTGCTTTCTTGAGTTGGGTCCTAAGGGTGTGACTTTAGGATTAAGGCAGGGAAAATTTTTGTTAAACAAAAAGGTGCCATTAAATGGATTTATGAAAATATGGAGGTGTTTCTGAAATTCTTGTCAAAAAAAATTCCATTAGAAACATTCAGCTTTGTCGGTGGTTACATATTTCAATTAAACATTTTGACAATTCAAGTTGAAATAACCATTTGTTTCAAAGTTCCTTTTTGCTATATAGTCGTGAAATCAGAAATCAAAACCACATCTGATCTGACCTTTTTCTAATTAATTGTTCCAAAATACTGACTTTTGTTCCAAACTGAAACAATTATTTTCGAACTGTCAGTACTGCTGATGAATGCAAAATATGAAACAACCAGAATAAAACCAGCCCGTGCACAGGACTCAAACTTTGTGGGGTACAAAAAGGAAATCCTTCATGAATATTTTATTATATCTTATTCAATTGTCATATGCAGTGATGTTTAAATGTTGTGGCTTCAGATTATTTATATATAGTTTATTTTAGAGTACAAATTGGAAACAATACTTATTTCTTGAACTATGACATATTCATCTGCATCCTATTCTAGGAAGAAATATCTAATTGTTAGTCATTTGTGATTAATAACTTCATTATTATATAATGCTCACTGTAAAAACTCATGGAAACACCAACTGTTGTGTCAGGCTTTGTGCAATAAGGACTGTGATATAACACAGCCTAGTACAGATCTGCTGTCTGCTGTACCTCATTTAGTTGAAATAGGATCCCATTGCGTCATCCAGTGTGATACAGAGGGCTGGAGTAGAAACTAGGCCCAGGCCATTCAGGAGCACTCTGGAGAGACAGATCCCGCTTTTCTCTTTTCATCAACAAAATCCTGTCTTAGCCGTAGGCTCCTGATAATCGTAGAATCATAGAATCGTGGAATCATAGAATCACAGAATCATAGAATAGTTTGGATAGGAAAGGACCTTAAAGATCATCTAGTTCCACCCCTCTAACTCCGCCATGGGCAGGGGCACTTCCCACCAGATCAGGCTGTCCAAGGCCCCATCCTGATCTGGTCACAAACCTGATCCTCCTCTACAGTGGGAGGGGTTTTAACCTTCCAGTTCCCATCTTGTTGTCCATTGACCCAGGAGGAGTGAGGAGAGGGCTCGTCGGTGAAAACTGAGACAAAAAAATTATTGAGTACCTCAGTCTTCTCTTTGTCTGTTGATACGAGGTCACCATTTTCATCTGCCAGTGGATGAACCTTCTTCTTTAACCTTCCTTTTCTTATTGACATACCTGTAGAAGTCCTTCTTGTTAGTCTTCACTTCCCTTGCCAAGTTCAGCTCAGACCTTGACCTTCCTAACCCCATCCCTACACAACCAGGCAGTGTCCCTATATGCTTCCCAGGTTCCCCATCCCTGCTTGCACTGCCTGTGCAGTTCCCTCTTGTTCTTCAGTCTGATCAGCAGGTCTCGACTCAGCCATGCTGCTCTCTTCCCTTGTCTGCATGATTTCCTACATCTGGGACTGAGTGCTCTTGCACTTTAAAGAAAGTATCCTTAAATAGTTGCCATCTCTGTTGCACTCCCTTGTCCCTGAGGACCATGTCCCAGGGGGCTCTACTGAGTAGCTCCTTGAAGAGCTGGAAGTTTGCTTTCCTAAAATTTAGGGTACTGACTATACTCCTCGCCTGTCCCATACTCCTCAGGACCTTGTATTCCACCAGTGTGTGATTACTGCAACCCAGGCTGCCTCCGATCTTGACTTCACTGATGAGCTCATTCGTACTGGTGACCATCAAGTCCAATGGTCACCTTGAGTAGGGGGTGTCTATTAAAGGGGTTAAGAAATTATCTTTGATGTATTCTAGGAGTCTCATGGATTGCCTACAGTTTGCCGTGCTACTTCTCCAGCATATGTCACAGTGGTTGAAGTCCCCCAGTAGGATGAGTTTGCAAGCATGAAGCCTCCTGTAGCTGGAGGAAGAAGGCTTCATTGATTGGCTCTCCTTGATCAGGTGGCCTGTAGTATACATCAACCACAAGGTTCCTGTTGGTTCCTTTGTCTTTAATGCTCACCCACAAGCTTTCAACCTGTTTGTGGCTACTCTTCAAAGACAGCTCTTCATATTCTACCCCTTTCCTGGTATAGAGCGCAACGCCTCCACCACTCCATCCTGGTCTGTCCCTTCTGAACAGCCTGTAGCCATTGATAGCCACACTCCAGGCATGGGATTCATCCCACTAAGTTTCAGTGATGGCAACTAGATCATAGCTTTCTAGTAGCACAGTAGTTTCCATCTCCTCCTGTTTAACACCCAAGCTTTGTACGTTTGTATAGAGGCACTTCAGCCAGGCTGTTGGCCGTATTTTCTTCTTAGTGGAAGACCCTTTATTTCCTTCAAGGTGTTCTACAGAAGTTTCCTTCCTGCACCTTCTACCTCAGAAGCCTCCTGTTCATATCCACACGACTTCAACTGTGCTGCAGCATCCCCAGCACACCCTGGACAGCAGGTGCAGGGCCCATCCCATCACCCCATCCCTCTAACCACTGTCTGTCCTCCCACCGCTTGTCATAGCCAAGCCTGATATTATCCCTCTCTCCCTTCACATCTAGTTTAAAGCCATATCAATTATCCCTGCAAGCTCCTAAGCAAAGACCTTCCCCCCTACTTTGAGAAAGGTGGATCCCATCTGATGCCGTGTAGGCCATCCCGTTGTCAAAAAACCCAAAGTTATTACAGTGACACCAGCTCAGAGCCATGTAGTAATAGACTGGACCAGTCTGATCTTTATAATGTCACCACTCATAACTGGGAGGAGGAAGGGAAAAAAAAAATCACCTGTGCCCCAGATTCCCTCACTAGCCATCCCAACACCCTAAAATCTCTTTTAATCACCCTTGGGCTATGTACTGCAGCTTTGTCAATTCCCACGTGGAACAGCAGTAATGGGTAATAGTCTGATGGCCTTACATACTAGGGAGTGTCCTATCAATATACCTTACCCAGGTACCTGGGAGGCAGCAGACTTCCCTGTGAGTAGGGTCTGCTCAACATATTGAACCCTCTGTTCAGCTCAGAAGAGAGTCTCCTACAACTATGACTCACTTTTTCATTCTCGTGGAAGTTGCAGTAATATGGTGTGGGGTGTGTGTTGTTCCAGTCTCAGCCCTTGCTCTGTTGTAGATGAGTCATCACCCAAGTTTTCCTCTGGTCCAACTCAAAGCTTTAGGAGGCACAATAGCATTTGGGCCTGATGACAGACAGTGACTGACCACAAGCTCAGGGGTGGAGGATATGTCTTCCTTGTAGAGCACCTCAGTTGTGAAGCCATGCTTTATTCCACAGCATAGATCTCCAAAGATGGATAACCATCCTGGTTTGGCAACACACCGTGGAAGAGATACTGCAGTGCCGCTCAGTATTTATGCTGCTGCAGAGGAACTTTAGGCTGGACTTAGACAGTCTGAGACCTGTGTGTCTATGTCTGAGAGATCCATCACACCAGAATTCTGCCCATCCACATACTTGTTTGGACAACTGTCCCTGTGTATCCCCTGGATGTGTTTTTCAGGGACAGGATGATAGTAAAACACAGAGACAAAGGTATAGCACACATCCTCCTGTCTCCTGAAGGGTGTAAGAACTGTGTAGACCTCTGGTATCATGCAGCCTCCTATGTTCAAGTCCTTTGTGGAAAGCCAAGTCTTGAGCTCTCACATTCACGTCCTTTAAGGAGACCTGGCTTCATTTACACTTACTCAGAGTGATGCTGGCAACAATTTTCTTGCACGAAGAAACACATCTGTTTGAAATGGTATCTAAACATTTTTTTGGCGAGGAGGTCAATTGGGAAAAACCAAAGCTCTTTGCCATGTATGTTCTCAGGTTGGAATCTGAGGTGAGGGGATTAGGCATAAGGCATGAAGGGATAGAGGCATATCCACAGCTAATAGTCTTTTCCTCAAGCAGGTAGGTTGAGGAGGAAACCATTAAAACTACTGAGAATGAAGCTTTGGTTTTTTTTGCTCTTTCACAGATCTGAGATTCAGAGGGTGAAATGTGAAAAGTCATGATTCTCTTCTGAAAGGATAGCTATTGTGTATGTGGTATTTATCAAAAACACTGGAATATGTGGCTTGCAACAACCTCTGAAAACTCATCTCCATATCTCCATTTACCAATTCTCTCCCTTCTTCTTCCTTGTTGCACCATCTCATTGCAAAATATCTAAGAGGAGGTGCAAATAAGGTGAAATAACTTTAATATTTCCGCAGAGAAAGAAGAGGTACCTCATTCAGAAGTAGTGTTTTGAGAGCCTTTCAAGAAATTGCTTTATTCTATTATTTTTTAAAGTAAAATGAAAGCAATAATGAGCACTAAGTGGAATTAGCTAAAAAACAGAACAAGATGAAACATGCACACTGATAGCTTTCTAAGATAAAACAAGTACAGGAAGTCCTACACTGTAAAGAACTGCAAACAAATAATTTGTCACAGCTTTGAATAAATACAGAAAAGGAACCATGCTTTGTGAAAATTATGGGTTATTAAGGTATGGAATTTAATATCATCGTCAATCTATAAAACTTTTACAACCTAGTCTTATTTGCACAGAGATTACATCCCCAAAGCTCAGTGCCAAAGACACATGTTAATAAGCTCACAACTTTTAATTAAGCAATATGTATAAGTAGATTCCCATTAAGCTGTGATTTGTGGGCTAGTTCATTACAGTGGGTTTCAGCCACCAGACACATATTCAATACAAATCAAGCAGCCTGAATATTATCCAGCTTAATGTGAGCCTACTTGGGATATTTTATCACCAATACAGACTGGCGGTTCAGAGAACTATATTTTTTTCTAACATTGGGGGCAGCAACCAGAACCTTATAATGACCCCATGTTGTTTACTTAATGAAACTATCCATCTGAATTGTTTAGTTGCAACTGGTAATTATTCATAGAGTTAATCATAGTTCTATTATATAATATGTATATGACATTCATCGAGAATACATTTGCTCTCATTTGAATTAAATGCATAAAATAAGGCACAAAAGAAGGAAATATGGATATTAAAGACACAGAATGATAAAAATAATTCACACATTTTATTCCAAAGAGATTGATGACAACACTTTCCAGATCTTTGAAGAACTCTCTTTGAGTTCCTGAACTATCCTAAAATTTCTGCCACCAGCTTGTGACACAATGTGTCAAGTAGAATTTTTTCAGCTTTATTCATGACACAGTGTGGCATGCTATTTCACATCTTTCCTGCTTAAACAGATTTCCCATTGATTACATCAGCAGCAAGGATTGTACAGCAATTGGAGGTACCAGTCTTAAAAATAAGATGGATATTCTGCAATATTTAACATGTTGGGTTTTTTCGCAGGAGTTAGAAGTTCTTGGATCATTGGATCATAATATAGGAGAAATTACTAGTCAGATTTCTGGAAAATAATACTTCATTGAAGCATTTTTCTCTTTATAGTCTTTCCATAATAATCAGTTATTCAATTAAATTTGCTACATATTTACAGCTATCAAAAGTGAAAACTGTTGTTTCTAACAGCCTTTTCAGTAAGGATTCTACTGTATTTAACTGTAAGGAAATAATGAATTTAATGAACTTTCTTTAACCCCAATAAAACTGCACAAAATACTTAAGGTCATTTTTTTTAAATTTATATTTTCTATTTTGCTACAGAAACAGTCTCTAAACACCCAGCCTTAGCTAACATAATGATACTACCAAGAGCTGTGCAGTATTTACTTGGAAAGCAGAATTTGCCATCCAGCCCCAGAACAACAGTCCATCTTATTCAGTATCTTGCTAAGAGCAGTGGTTTAGGAATGGGGTTTTATGAAACCAGGGTGGGAATGAGTTCCAGTAGGGGAGACTCCAGGCTGAAAGAAAAAGTAGGGAGCTCTGAGAGGGAGATGTGAAGTACAAATCAAGAATACAAGGAGAGGAGTAAGATCATAATTAGCTGTAGCTCTAAATGCAACAGAAGGATTTTTCAATCAGTATGGTAAGCTGCTTGTAGCCAATTAAAACACTGTAAAGCAGAGACAATGGCATATGTAGATTAGGCTAGTCTTATAAAAAGACTAGCAGTCTTAAAGCAGTGTTGCATAGTTCATGAACTGATTTTGTTTGAAGGCCAAAGAAAAAAGACCTGCAATAAGCCAATCCTATAGTACCAGAGTGATACTTTGGAGAACTTCATCAGCAGCAGATGATACAGTCAGAGGAGTGTTACACACCCCTTTTCCATCAAAGTTTGACACCACCTCTCCACTTTTCTTAGGATCACACAGATGCAAAACAATAATGAAGATTTTTTTCTTATGGTTATGTGATTTCTGAACCAACTAGAGAAATGCAGACCTGGGAAAAACTGCACTTGTACCTTCAGCTTTAGTTCGCTGTTGAATCCTAGCACTTTGCATTTGACAGATCCATGACATAGAGCAACATTTGGAGGAGCGAGGAAACTACTACAGATGCCAGAAGCTAAAGAGTTAAAAAAAAATCTCCTGCAGCCTGCAGAGCAAGCACTGAATCAAGGAAAACACCCAGACATATAACTGTTGAGACAGGAGCAACATTACAGCCATTAAAATCAAATGTCAAAGAAGGAACAATGCCTATTAGCTTTTAGAAACCAAAAATGAACAGTTCAGCTTTATCAAACAAATGGGTTGCACTATCCAATTACTAACTTCTGATAAGCACCATGTCAATTTTGAAATTGTACTGCTGAGTCTGAGGAGAAGAAAAAAGAAATCCGAGTTATTCACATAACAACATAAAAGGAAGACAAACTATTACAATCCTGACCTAATTACCAGGCAAATCGCTCCCCTTTCAGGAGCACCAGAGCCTGTAAAAAAACTGTAGCCTTCACTTATGAAGCTCTGACCTTGTATAAGGCTGCTTTCCTCACCCATTCAAATCCCATCTGATCAGAAGCCTTGAGAAGACTTCTGATCGGGTCCTTCACTTGAAGCAGTATCATTCACAGCATTTTTTTGTTTCATCTTATTCGGAAATGTAACAGCTAGGACTGCGTATGACCCAGATGACTGGGCAGCAGAGGGCTGAAGCCTGCAGAGTGAATGGGACTCCCCATCCACACCAAATAATTAGACACAGACAAAATGAGTGCCTGGCAAGCATACTAGAGAAAACCAAAAGCATAACCAATAGCCTATTTTGGTTTTTAGAGTAATGGCCATGCAAAAGCTTCCATTCTTTCTTCAGTGTTGTTAAGTCTGAAGCTGGTTAGCAAGCCCTATTTTAGTGCTATCCTCTACCCAAGGTGTATAAGCTATAGTTTAAGCATGGGCTCAATTTCTCCTTCTGAGCAGAAAAAAAGAATGAAGGGAAAACAGCAGCAAAGTATATCAGTGAAAGAATAATAATAATTCCCCATAAAATAAAGTTGATTTTTTTCTTTTTGAAAATATGTTTACGTTGTTAAAAAATAAAGCACATTTTTCACAGAGTCTTATCTAAAATATGGCTGTCAAACACCTGGTGGATGAAGCCTTACACTGCATGGAGCTAATGTTCCCTTTGCTTTCCCGTTATATCCTGACAAAGCTGAAAGAGGGCACACATCGCCAGGGATACGACAATATTAGAGAGAAAGCAAACACCTAAGTAGAATTATTTAAGAATTTTAAAACATATAGCTACTTAATGACTTCACTGACAACCCTAGTAGGGTTGAGAGAATAAGCCACTATAGAGCTGAGAAGGTTCCATTCATGGACAGCCATCAACTTTGATCGATTATGTGGACATTTTGTCTCTCAGCTGATATCAAACCAGGTGACGTGGGTAACTGTGGACATTTCTACATTAGTATCTTAGGTGAGCTTTTAGGGGAAATCTTACCAATGTCTCCAATTACTGTGCTTTCTTCTTCACACTGTGGTAGTCTCAGGGGACATCTACTTGGTCTCTTAAATGAAACTAGGCTGGAAGAATATTCCAACTTATTACCGAAAGTTTATTCCAGGAGTAAAACTGGAATGGGCTTTTAATACGCATTAAGCCCATAGGACCAGACTACAACTAGTCCGAAGTAAACTCTTACAACTTGTGTGGCATGGATGCCAGACCTTCAGCGCCAGCTTTTCTCCACTACTGATCTGTTCCTACTGTCCTGTACTGCTGCTAATGTAGGTGTTGCTTCCCTGCACAATCTCTGGCACACACTTCTTGCATTTTTTCGTCTTGGAATAAAATCATAGAATCATAGAAGGGTTTGGGTTGGAAGGGACCTTAAAGATCATCCAGTTCCACCCCCCTCACCACGGTCAGGGACACCTCCCACCAGATCAGGCTGCCAAAGGTCCCATCCAACCTGGCCTTGAATATTTCCAGGGAGGGGGCATACATAACTTCCCTGGGCAGCCTGTGCCAGTTACTCACTACCCTCATTATGAAGACTTTCTTCCTAATATCTAGTCTAAATCTTTCCCCCCCCCCAATTTAAAGCCATTTCCTCTCATACTATCACTACAAACCCTCATAAAAAGTCCCTCCCCAGCTTTCTTGTACACATCTTTCAGATACAGGAAGGCTGCTATAAGATCTCTTTGGAGCCTTCTCTTCTCCAGGCTGAACAACCCCAACTTTCTCAGCCTGTTATCATAGCAGAGGGGCTCCAGCCCTCTAATCATCTTCATAGCCCTAATGAGCATTAAAATCCCTGTGTCATCCCCAGCCATTTAACTGTCTTTGAGACTCAACAGATAGCCAAGCACACACGGAACAGAAATCCACTCCATTTACAGCTGTGCTGGAAAAAGCAATAACAGCACCATCCACACCTGTTCTCACACCCTTCTCTCAAAGGTAACTGCTAGTGTAGTTGCTCATGCGAATGCTCTCTCACCTGGTTTTGGTTAAAATGGCCTTGAAAAGCTTAAGCAGCTGGACCAGAAGATATTTGCTGTTCATCCTGAAATGGGTGAAACAGAGGTCCCACAGGAGCTGCTCCTGCATGAAAATGCAGCTGCAGATGATCTCTTCAGGCAGCACACAGCTGCACTCCATGTAGAGCTTGTGTCCACAACAACAGCAAGGGTGGAAGAGGAAGGCTAAAAATCAGACACCTGAATGCAACAGCTCTTAATCTAGTCTCACTATTTTCTTTTTGGACAAACTGTGCCTGTAACAGGTCTTTCAACTTTCCCTGTAAAATCCCTGTTTGTCAAAGTAGCACAGAGAAGCCCTCAGCTTGTAAGTACAGCCCCAACCATAAGTAAAATGTTGCATTCTGTATAAGCTGGGTTCATGTGCATAAGGCCATCGATTCACAGGGAAAACACATTTAAGTGTTGTTAATAGGTTGATGTAACATGGTAACCTTTCCAATGTCAGTTGTCCGTAGATTTTTTTGACCCAAAATATGAGCAATTCTTAACAGAAACATGATAAAAAAGGGAGGAGGGAAGGAATAGGAAGCTATGACCAATTCCTGTCTACCACTTTTTAAAGAAAAAACATAACGTGATGAGATCATCAAAAATTTTAGGCTTTTCCATCTCTAATCTGAAATATTCTACAAAAAAAGTAACATATGTTCTCTGATAGTTTAGAGTTTCTCTAATATATACACAGATAATATTTGCAGAAGACAAAGCCATCAAATTCTGATTTTTTATTCAAAAGACTTAAACAACATGGACAAGAGACAACCCCCTGAAAAGGTTTCAAATACAGAGATTTGCCACTGAAACCTGTCCTGTTATTGTTCCATTCACATGAGCACACACACGAACACACATTCACTCACTGGTTTTCTATGCAAAGGTAATTGTCTATTGCGCCAAATTCAACGTGGTTATGTTTTCCATCGCATGGTGAAGTTCTAAAATTTACCTGAAACAATGCTGTGTGGATTCCTTTCATTTTTATTTTTAATATTTTATTATGTAAGGAGTCTGTGCCTTTGGAGTAGGAAACTGTTATATGTTGTAGCGCAGATGAGGAACTTCTCCCATTTTATTAATAAGTGGCAAGGTCTGTCCATATACCTCCCATACAGAATGTTTTAGAAATGTGCCCTATTATCTCTAGTTAAGTCAACCTTGTGTCATTATTTCATATTAGTGTATATGACAGAATTGGCATACCCAGAAAAGATGCATCAGAACCATTACTTGTCAGCCAAGAAAATGTAAAATGGAATTCTGTATTTTGAAAACTAGGTTAAATATCATATCCTTAAATATTTTGAGAAGAAAACGTTGCATTGGTACAAAGAAAATGTGTGTTGGTTTAAGGTTTAAAGAAGTTCTTCAAATAGAGATCTTGTACAACAATTAAAAAATACTTCTAGGTGCTTATCTAAGTAGAAGGAGACAGGGAAATGTGAATGAAAATATGCTGCAGCAAGAGAAGAAAGCACTGCTTACATGTCTTGGTTTAGAGCATACATTGCAAAAGATTGACAAGTTTTTCACAAGAAAACTTTTTTTTTTAAATAAACCATGATTTTACAAATATTCTTTCATGTCCAACAGCATCATTCTACACTAATAGTGGAAAGAGTTCTGCTGTATAGGACTACACTGATTTCACTAAAGCGTTAAGCATATGGGATAGGCACTTGTTTTGAGCAGATCTCATCATTGTCACAGATACCTAAAAATGTAGGACCAGAAGAAAACTCAAAACATCTCCAGTTAACCTTTGTTCTAAAGTAGATGAACTACGTGACTTATCCCTTGAATATGGTTGTTAGCCCTGTCTCAAAAAAAAACCCAGAAATAAACAGTATTTGCAACAAGTTAAAGCTTATTGGCCCTTATCCTTCCTCCCCTGACCAAAGAAAATAACTGATTGTCATGTTTGCAATGAATTCCAGAAGAGACATGAGCTCCTGCAATTACATACTCACAAGAGATTCTTAGTCTTCATCCTCTTAATTTGTCCCCTAGTACCTGCACTTATCTCTTTATAAAAAAAAAGTCTTTCTAAACTAGTCATAAAATAAAACTCAAAATTGGATTCTCCAAAGAATGAAACTGGGGGAAAACGAAGGACTCAAGATGCCTTCATGCATAATTTCCTTAACCCTGTAATTTTGATATCCGAGTTGAAATTTTCTGTATTTTTAATGTTTGATCTTGCTGGTGAAGATGCAGCTGTGACTCCAATGTTGGGCCATCGCCTGCATGTGTCATTCCTAATACGTTTGCTGTGCAGCTCCTGCCAGGTGACTTCTGTTTAGGAGAAGGAGGCTTAGGTTTGGTCTGAGATAAGTTTATGTCTTCTTGCAACTTCTGCATGTTCAGACAGCAGATTTGAGTGTCTCCCAGTGCCCATTATTGTGGAGGAAGTAAGATTGCTGCATGATACAAAGATAGTCCTCAATGTCAAAACCTCTTCTGGTGTAAATTTTCACATCTCCATCTTTAACTGAGCAATCAAAAAGTACCTGTGCTGAGGATCAGGCTCCTCATCTCTAGATTAGTGGATAATAATATCCTATCATGGAGATATAAGAGGGAATCAGAAAAGCTCATCAAAATGTTCAGTGACATGGCAGCAGATTTATGAGAAAAAAAGATGTCATTATAGAGATAAAAAAAAGAGAAAGGTCATATTCATTAGTAAGAAAGGAAGACTTGACTAAAGGAAAGGAGATGCAAATATTACAGATCTACTAGCACTTTGAAGTTTTGTTGTTAAGAGAGAAGGAGGTTTTCTTAGGGCATTCCATTAAAATGAGGTACTGCTTCTCTTTATTTTTACATTTTCAATCTTTTTATTATCATAGCAATACGTCTTCAACTGCTTCCTTAAGCATTAACAGCCAATTTATTTAATAAAACTGAGGATTGAGCACCACTGGAAATACTGCTTCCAATGGAATGCTCTCATGCTGTGATTGGTGAAGTGCTAAGTAATTTTCTTTTAATGCTAGCACATACCACTTAGCACTATATTTAACTGGATGATTAAAATCAGTCATTTTTCATCCCTTTGCTTAACTGGTGCTCAGTGTAATCTATCTACTGTGCTGTGAGCCTTGCGCCAGATATGTTCTAATAGACCTTGCTCTCCAATCTACAACAAGCATTTTAATTTTTAATTCATACTTATGTCTTTATCCTTTAATAGAACAGAACTACAGATGGGGAGTATGTTTTAGATAATAAGAGCACAGTAGGTACCTAGGGAAACTGCACCACTAAAAGGATTCTTTATTTACACTTTTCAGTAATGACTACATATATATAGCTACGTGGAAGAAAATTGTTGTAAAGGAACACTGCATAGACAGGCAATTACTATGCAACTATAACTGAGCATTACAGATGATGTTGCTGATAAGAGCCCTTCAAAAAACAATTTCAAAGCCAAGGCCACCCAGTGTATATTGACCAACAACCATGGGAACTCGCAGGATGTGATGATAAAAACTAATAGGTAGTATTGTACATTGTCAGCAAAAATGCAATATAAATTCACTTAATATTTAAGAATACTGTAAATTCTTCTTTCAAGAATATGTACTGCTGCAGAATTGTGCGTCCCAGACCAGATGAAAGTCACTGGAGACACATCAACATAACTGAAGGAATAAAACTGATGAACCAAGTCCTCAGAGCCAGATCCACATTTGTTAAAAAGTCAGCATATTCCCATCACAACTAAAGGTGCGGTGGCTTTGCACGTTAAAGTCAGTCTTGTCTTCAGACTAAATAATGGCAGGTTACCAACACTGAAGTCAAAATCTCACGGAACCAGTCTGGGATAGCTTAGCTCAGTGTAGGGAAACCAAGGATATAGTATTTTCCAAAGAAATTTTTACCATTACATTCAGTCACATTCAAAACTGGAGGCAAGAAGATGCACAAAGTACGATGCTGCATATAGCATGCTGCCTCCTTGGTACTGTCACCTGTAAACTGCAGTAGATTACAGATCATCACTGTAACTCATAGCAGAGGTCGGTCATGTGGATGAGCAATCCTAGTGGCCTCCACTGCATTGCTTGTGTCATTCACTCATTGTAGGGTAATTAGCATTACCTCAGATGCTGGAGTGATCAGTGAGAACTGCAACTCTGCTCAGGTAGGAAAATGTCCATAAAAAAAATTCTGGAACTTGATGGTTTCTCTTCAGTTAGTTTCTTGTTCAATATTGTGTACAGGAGTTTAGAGTCTCAACAGGCAAAGAAAACATTTAAAAGACAATTTTATTCATGTTATGGAGAGAGAATTAATCCAAGTAATATCTGATGCAATAGATCCCACAGAAATCACATCACTCCTTGTAGATATTCAGAAGATTTGTAACAGCATTTCTGTCTGGGTGAAATACATATAAATACACACATACACACATGCATGCAAATCAATTAAAAGAAGAAAAAAGTGCAAGTCGAAGTATTATCAAATTATTATCCTGCAAACCCAAAGAAAAGCTGTTTTATTTAAGTAATATTTAAACCTCTGTGTTACTACTTAATGTCATTTAATGATTATTCAGATTGATGAGAACCTAGATCTAAGCGTTAAAATTAATCAACAATGATGAAGACACTGGGGAAAGACCTTGCAAAGGTAAATGCATCCACGAAAGTTTTCCCCTACCAGTGTGAACAAACAGACACCAGGAAAGCATACATATTAGAAAAATGACCCTGATTACTCTGTTAATTGACTACAAGTCTTCTAGATGAATGATTCAAAATAGCAGGAAGGTAAGACTTTTACCTTTTCCATCTGTATTTTCAGGACAAAAAGGATCCTACTACAGGGAAGACCGAGAGTGAAAGTACTGGCATTCTGCCTTTTATTTATGCATTTACCTCTGACTTTGGTGACCTTGGACAAATGACTTCACCATTCTTGCCTTTCTTCCCCTTCCCACCTTCTCCTTCTGTTGTCTCTCGAAGTCTTTGCCTTTGGGGCATGGACTTAATTTCTTATGCATTCAAAGCCAAACAGAACGGGTTCAAACTAATAAGCAAGACTCTAATACTAGTAAGTAAGCATAAGGAAAACTTCCAGGTTGCTTTAAGCTGCTGTAGCTCCCAGGGAAGCAGGTCTGACCAAAGTCAAGGCCCCAGAAAAATGATCTTCTCTGGGATCTTGTAAATTTTTCAGCCTGTTGGGACTTGGCTACTGAACTGGTGGCATGAAGCCATCATTGTTTCTCTTCTTGGCATCTTTGCAGCCTTGCAGCTATAGTGGTGTTGTGCTTTGAACAATTACTGAAAACACTGTCAATGTTTTAGTCATGAAACTTGAAAGACAAATCTTCAACATTTTCCCCACCACCACTAGAAGGTACAAGCAAACTTGAAAAAGTAGGAACAAGCAAACCTGAGAAATCTAAGAATGTCCCACTATTTGGATAGAAAACAAATAATAAGAAATAATTATATTTGCAGTATCTGATCTGTGATCTGATCCAGTGAGCTCACCACGCTGAAAATCTTGTTGAAGCCACAGAAGAGCTATGAATGGAGCATTTGCAGGACAACGCCATACGCACAGAGGTGTGGACATCAGAAGGGTAAATCCTGGGAGGTCATCACTATACCATGGATATGGATCAGGATGGAAACAACTCAGTGGACTATGTATTGCTGCAGGAATTAGCTTTTATCAGAGACGATGTGATTTCTGAAGATTAGGAAAATTAAAGAATGATATGATATAAATACAGGAGTGACAGTGTAGCAATGACCTCCCTTCCCTAACAACAGGGATACTGCAACAAGAGCCCAAACACTAAATTTATCAGTTTTCTGTCAAAAAAATATCTTGTATGCTTATGTAAACTTTCAGAGGGTTATCTGTTAGAAGACAAGATTACTGTGGATTTTAAAGTGACAGAAGGTGCTTTTAACTGAAGTTTACTGAATTTCACAGTCAGACCAATATGTTTGGACACACACAATTATGTATAAAGTAGTTAATTTAATCCTGCCCTCAGCATGCTTTAAATGCTGGCCTTTGCTTTAGATAGATTGCTCTGCATTGTGTTACTGTACTGAGTTTCTGAATGGGAAGTGTGACAGTGTTTGGGTGAATGACAGATCTTCAGCCTTCGGGATTCTTGCTACAGACTTATGAAACTACCCAAAGATGAAGACTCACTAGAAAACACAAGTGTGATATTTCATCCGTAACTGACTGCACCCTAGTCTGTCCAAGAGAAACCATGTTTTCAAACCATCTGTTTTTTTCTCTCTCTCCCACAATTTTATGCTTAGGTATTAACATTGTTTTTCAGCTAGGTAGAGAAATTGAAAATAATACCTTTCCACCTCGCTGTACTCTTTTTCCTTTCCCTCAGCTTGATATGTGAAGATGTATGCAGCATACTGTCCATTTCACTTATGCACTCCTGGGCTCTGCTCATTTCATTACACAAAAGAATTTCTCCAGTAATATCACCAAATGCCTGAAAAACGGAACAGATAGGACCAACATATTATTATGGCAGCAATCAGTGAAATATCAGAGGGAACATAGATGACTTTGATTACACTTCCCCACCTCTCTCTTCTTGCTTTTAAAATGTTGCAGCTTAGAAGCTTTGTGTGTGTGAAATTTTCTTCTGTCATACTAATAACCCAGCTTTACCGCAGCTTACAGTTTAGCTTTCATGGTTCAGTTCCACTCCTAGGCTTATAACAATTTTTCTAACAGTTCTGCCAAAATATTATAAAGTAAAAGTTACTGTAAATGCATTCACTAATACAGATAGAGCAGTGAGATTAGCAATTTAAACACATGTGAAATGTGAGTTCACCTAATTTTTTTCAGAATCTAAATGCTTTAGTAAAACAGTGGAATGGGGATTTTTACGCCCGTTGCTTTTCATAATTTCTTCTTATGATGGTCTTGACAGATGGAGAAGATTTGAGTGAATAAAGAATAGACTTTCAAAGAAGAAAATCACGACCATGAGGAGGAGATGATGTGTTATAGGACTGGAAACTGTTTATAAAGCCAAGACACTGCATCAGACCGAGCTCAGTTCATTAGCAGTCACCACATCACATGCCAGATCCTCAACTTGTGTCATGTGGGTGGCATTTTGCACAAGACTGCCCTAGCTCCAATTGTTTTCACTTTCTGGAGTGCCCATATAAGAGAAATTTTGCTCAGATACATGGGAACAGAAATCAAATTTCGGACACTGAGAGGTAACAGTCTCAGCTCTGACTTTCCATGCTAGCATGGAAAAAGTAGATTGCTCCAGCAGTACTGTAATGCTTTAATGAATTTTGCTATTCTCAACCTCATTTAACACAGCTGTAATAAGTTATACAAATACTGGTTTGTGTATGAGAGTAATCTCTGAATTCTATTGTATTTTTGTGTACATTTATGTTCTGTCTGAAGAAACATCTTAAAATCTTTCTTGTAATTATGGATTTGATACCCTATGAAGCTGGGAAGTGCTGTTACCTTTAGAACAGGGAGATAACAGGCAAAATAGGGGATATTCCCCACTTCACATGAAAAACTGTGACTGAACATTGGAGTGATCTTGTGCATCCTACAACCTAGACAAGTTTCTTTGTACAATGCTACTCTTTCTTCTTAGCTAGGTATCATTTAAACAGAAAACAAAATACTATATTTCTAGTTTTATTCTTCTATACTGATTCATAGTCCAGTTTTATATTGTCCTAATTGATTTGCTCTCGTGGCATTAACAATCTTCAGGCCATGTCGTGCAAAGATACAATATCATGGCAGGGCTTCGTAGCAACATTTTTGCAAAATACAAAGCCAAGAAGACAGAAAACCGAAAGACCGCCTATAGCATCAGTGAGATACCGATATCCTTCCTGTTGCAATAATTGAGAAAAAGATTCACACCAGAACGATGGGATGTCATCCAGAGGGACCTGGACAGGCTGGAGAAGTGGGCCTGTGTGAACGTCGTGAGGTTCAACAAGGCCAATTGTAAAGTCCTACATCTGGGTTGAGGCAATCCATGGTTTCAATACAAGATGAGGGATGATGTGATTGAGAGCAGCCCTGTAGAAAAGGACTTTGGGGTGCCCATTGATGAGAAGTTCAACATGGGTCAGCAATGTGCTCGCAGCCCAGAAGGCCAGCTGTATCCTGGGCTGCGTCAAAAGAAGAGTGGCCATCAGGTCGAGGGAGGTGATTCTGTCCCTCTACTCTTGTAGAGATGCCACCTGGAGTATTGTGTCTGTTTCTGGAATCCCCAAGATAAGATTATGGAACTGTTGGAACGGATCCAAAGGAGGGCTACAAAGATGATCAGAGGGCTGGAGCTCCTCCCATATGAGGACAGGCTGAGAGAGTTGGACTTTTTCAGCCTGCAGAAGAGAAGGCTCCAAGGAGACATTGTAGCGACCTTCCCATACCTGAAGGTAAAAGAAAGCTGGGGAGGGACTTTTTACAAGGGCTTGTAGTGACAGAATGAGAGGGAGTGGCTTTAGATTGGAGGGGGGAAAGATTTAGACTAGGCATTAGGAAGAAATTCTTCATGATGAGAGTGGTGAGGCACTGGCACAGGTTGCCCAGGGAAGCCGTGGATGCCCCATCCCTGGAGGTGTTCAAGGCCAGGTTGGATGGGGCCTTCGGCAGCCTGATCTAGTGGGATGTCTCTGGTCATGGCAGAGGGGTTGGAACTGCATGATCTTTAATGTCCCATCCAACCCAAACTATCTATGATTATATGATAAGATTTGGAAATATTATCCTGTATACCTGGAGATTAAACTTTAATTCCCTAGAAGCTGGAACACTAAATTTTATGTTTCTACATCCAAAAAAAAAGAGGATATAGGGGATAGGGGGATAGTTAGAGTTCACTGGAAAGCCCTCTCCATTGGTGTTGGACAACACATACCAAAAGGTCTTTCAAATTTCATAGTTCACATACCCAGCATTCCTGACCAAAACAGCAGAAACCCTTCACTACACTCAAGGTGTTATCATGTACTTGTGTACTGTAAATTGACGCTTCTATGGATATGTCAGATTTTTAGACCTGATTGCATGTTGTGCAGAGTTCTGTTCTAAATTAAAGTCCAAGATATTGTTCCTGATAGTGACTTAATAGTAACCTTACAGTGTACTAAAGTCCATTGTACACTTACTGCAGTGTAATTACAAAGTGAGCAAAAATATAATTGATGCATTTTGTCAGTCTGTGTAGCTGCAAGGTACTTTTTCAAAGGTTATTCTTTTTTTTTATTTGGATAAAATATGTTAATGTTTTGGCAATTATCCTTTGACTTCAGAGATTTTACTGCTGATTCAGGTAAAATTACATGACAGATTAATAAGTATTACATAAGCATTTAAAAGTTTAAAATATATTCTACAGCAACCAGTGGCTGCACCCTCGCGGCACAAAGTCATAAAGAAAATCACTGAAAATACAGCAAATCTGTGTTTTAAAGTGGTTTGGAACTGAAAGGGAAGAGTCTCAATACATAGCAGCACTTTTAAAGTACCCCTTATTTATCATCACTGATGTTTGTTATACAACACAACTACAGTGATATGGCAACATATTTCCCATAAGTGTTGGCTCAGACTGAATGGATGCACTCTGGCAGAACTTGCTCCCATCTTTTCCTTGAACATCCAAATGAAACGACTCTAACTCCTCAAACTCCCATGGTAGAATAAATGTAACTATCCATGCCTATGAAATATTGCACTATATAACCCTTTCTGCTCATCCTGTGCTTTCTGCCAATATTAAAGACAGCAGCATGATTTAAAATCGCATATCGATATACAGAACAAGACCATAATGATACGTTGTATACATTTCTCTCATTTTCTGGTTATTTGAAAGCCTACATGTCCTGCTGAGAATGAGAGGTGGAATTGTCTCATCACTTTCTTCCACCTTTCATCAGACCTCAGCCTCCATCACAGATAATAAGACATGGCATCTTGATAGCAATACATCTTTTTCCCCAAGACTCTGTGAATTTCTGGGGTGGAGAGTAGATCAAACCTGGGATTTGGAAAAAAAAATGGAGAGGGAGAAATGTCTGCATGTTCAAGGCTGCCTCTTGCATTTCAATCTTGCTGAATGCAGCAGCATAGCCTATTACACCTCAATTACTACATCTCAATTTGCTGGAAAAAAAAAGTAAGGGCTTAATTTTACTCAAACAAGTAAACAATCCAAAACAGAAGGTATGGAGATTCTCCTCAGCTGAGATGGAGTGAGCACATCCTCTTCTTCTGCAGCAAATGGGTTTCTTTAGCCATCATAAAGACGGGGACCAATAGGAGGCTCTATTTCAAAACAGAATTTACATGTCATGTGAGAGATGAGCTAGATCAGTTTAAAACAAAAAGCACATGAATGCAAGATTTCTCCAGGAAAACTCTTTTTCTTGCTCTCATCTTTTCAGTAGGGTAGAAAGAACTGCCTGGGCAACAATTGTGTTTCTTAAACTGATTATTTTTAATTGAATTATAGCATTAAAGGAGAAATATATACTGGTAAAGATAACTTAAAACAGTCTGGTTTGCTTCTTATTTGCAGAGGAACTAGCAATACTGCCATGACCTTCAGCTAAAAATCTGTAAGTTTGCAGACTGTACTGATTTGATTACCTATGCAAATTGGAGCACCCCTTAACTGACTTTATCATGTATGATTCCCAACTGAATCTCGGTGCATATTGAGAGACTTGTCTTCCCATTGAATACTGTTGCAAATTATTACTTGCCTTCAATGGGACAAGACGAGATCTCAGAATTAGGTGGGCAGCATGTGACAAAACCTATTCAGCTGAGGAGTATGTGCACACATAGAATCATAGAATAGTTTGGGTTGGAAGGGACCTTAAAGATCATCCAGTTCCAACCCCCCTGCCATGGGTAGGGACACATCCCACAAGATCAGGCTGCCCAAGGCCCTATCCAACCTGGCCTTGAGCCCTTCCAGGGATGGGGCATTCACAGCTTCCCTGGGCAACCGGTGCCCTTGCCTCGCCACCCTCACTGTGAAGAAATTCTCCCTTATGTCTAGTATAAATCTGCCCCTCTCCAGCCATTGCCCCCAATCCTATCACTACAAGTCTTTGTAAAAAGTCCCTCCCTGTAGCCCCTTTCAGGTACTAGAAGGTTGCTATACTATCTCCTCGGAGCCTTCTCTTCTCCAGGCTGAAAAAGCCCAACTCTCTCAGCCAGTCCCCATATGGGAGGTGCTCCAGCCCTCTGATCATCTTTGTAGCCCACCTCTGGAGCTGTTCCAACAATGTTGGGCATTCCAGAAATGGGCACAATATTCCAGATGAAGTCTCACAAGAGCAGAGTAGAGGGACAGAATTACCTCCCTCGACCTGCTGGTCATGCTTCTTTTGATGCAGCCCAGGATAAAGTTGGCCGCCTGAGCTGCAAGCACACTTTGCCAGCCCATGTCAAGCTTCTCATCAAGCAGCACCCCAAAGTCCTTCTCTGCAGGGCTGCTCTCAATCACATCATCCCCATCTTGTATTGAAACTGGGAATGGCCCTGGCTCAGGTGCAGGACCTTACACTTGGTCTTGTTGAATCTCATGAAGTTCTCACAGGCCCACTTCTCCAGTCTGTCCAGGTCCCTCTGGATAATATTGCACCCATCCACTGTGGCAACTGTACCACTCAGCTTGGTGTCATCTGCAAACTTGCTGGGGGTGCACTCAATCTTGCTGTCGATATGACTGATGAAGATATTAAACAACAGTTGCCCCAGTACGGATCCCTGAGGGACATC
Source organism: Cuculus canorus (assembly GCF_017976375.1). NCBI lineage: Eukaryota > Metazoa > Chordata > Aves > Cuculiformes > Cuculidae > Cuculus > Cuculus canorus. The sequence continues at coordinate 92,182,597 of NC_071402.1, forward strand.
ACTTGTCACAGATCTCCATCTGGACTTCGCGCCATTGATCACTACTCTCTGATGACGCTGATTAAGCCAACTTATATGGGTCAATTTACGCCAAATAATTACCTTTGCATGGGCTCTTCCCAGCCCAGAAGTCCTCATCCTCTCACCTTGGCTGATCCAGCTTATAGTTTGAAAAGGGCAGTGGTTTCCTGATTCCTCTAAAGGGTCTGGTGATATGATGAAGCTGTACAATGATGAAGTCATTAGGTAGTGTACCAACCTCAGTCACTGAGCTAAAGCAACCCTACCTCTTTCTCTCAGCCATAAATCTTCAGTGGCCACTGCAGTGAGACACTTATGAAAGCAGTGTGTGGGGCTTTTGTGGTAAACTTGGCCAATTTATTCCCTTAATGAAGTTAGAGCAAGAAAAACTGCGTTCAGATACACGTATAAGCTCCTCTGGGGTTGACTGTATGACTTATGCACATACAGAAAAAGAAATAGAGCCTAGTATTCAAAGCAACATTGCATGTATAAAAAGAATTTGTGGAATTAAGAATAAAACATGAGGCAATTTCTTGATTTGCCCAGGGAATATATGGAAGCGACAAATGTGTAGATTATTCTAAGGATCCTAAGGTTGTTTTTTAGTGTCATTATCAGATCCAAGAACTGTATATAAAAACACACAGTCCTTCACATGCTAAAAGTGTAGTTTGCTCAAACAATTGTAAAATATTCAGTATTCTTAAGATTAAATATCTGAATATTGCTTCTGAAGGAACAGCTGTCAGCTTAAATCTAAAGTCTAGTTTGTTTACTGGCTGTATTTTATATCTGTTAGAAAATGACACCAAATGGCAATAAAATTGTTGTAAGTATTCTACTGGGGAATATAAATGCCCTTTGGTTACAGTGTACATATCTTTATACATAATTCCAGTATATTTTCCCTAGAATTATGTTAAATATGTAAAAAGCCTTTTCTCATAAAGGTAAAAATGCTAGATGTTTTCAAGCTGTAATTTAGCATTAGTGTCAAGATTGCTTCAGAAAATAAGCTACAGTTACTGTTTCATTCTTTTTAAGTGTCACTCAGTATACCATATCTGATCTTGTATTCAAAATAAACTTATATGATCTTATTCACTTTTCCAGAAGTGCAAGAGAGTTTAGACATAATTTATAGCATATGGATTGATGTAAATAGCTTAAACTAAGTAATTGGCTAGTCACCTATGCTGTCTTATCCTATTACTACTAGGTACTTTTCAAGTAATCAGAGAAAACAGATCTCTCTTATCCAGTTAGTTTAAATTGGATGAATCCTTAACATTTGTGCAGGTTTATTTGATAGATAAAATCATAATATACAAAAAGTTCATCTACAATACTGAGGTTTAGTAGGCCTATAATAAGAAACTGATTTTTTGCTGAGTTAAAGTGACATATCTTTGCCCTTTTAATAAGAAATCAACTCCAGTCAGCAAAAGTCAAGATAAAAATCACTGAGTTGGTGTTATCACCATGTAGACAGTAAACATGTACCACTACCATTAACTTTTCTGTGCATGGATTTCAAACACATTTAAAAAGCTAGAACTCAATAATTTCCTGTATATTAAAATAACATAAGATTAATGAATAGGGGAAAGGATGAAAAGTGATTTATTTGGGAAAAGTCATTCTTGGCTAGCCAATACCTAAATTAAATGCTATAAAGGAGAAATATATTATAGGTAAAAAGGAAAATGGGTTTTACTGCATGTGAATTCTTTAGGTTTTATAATGCTTATGATAAAAGGACTGCACTTACAGGTTTAACCTCTATAATTTTTATGCTGTATATTTTTAAAAAAGTTCTTTTTATTTAACATTTCTAGGGTAATTTATACGTGTCACCTTGTACTTAATGTTCCTTTTAAAACAGTTATTTTTGCCTCATACTTATGAAACCTATATAACTACTTTGCATACCAGACATGAAATTTCTAGATATACCAGCAAAGCTGGACCTTTAATGGGAATACCATACTTAAAGAAAAAGGTATTTTAAAGAAATTATGCATACTGAGACATTTATTCCTGGTTACTGCACTCCTGAATACAGCAATTACAAACTGCCCTTAATTATTATTAAAAAAAAAAAAAGGTATTATTGAAGTGAGTGTTTTGGCTCCTTAGCTTAAATGGAGTTCACACTAAGTGATTTGCTGGATTAGGACTATGAGAAAATTTTGCTTTCACTAAAGAAAAAATAGTAGGATGAGGTTGTGAATATAATGTAAATTCCTTGTGAGCATCCAACGACTTTGAAGCAAAGATTATGCAAAATTCCTTTTATGACTGTCGAAGAATATCTACAGATACAGAACCACATCTGAGGCTGAAGTCGCTAGGAGTTGAACAGAGAAAGAATTTGGCTTGGTGATTTAAATACCATTGTGGTGTCAGTATGACAAGAAATATACTGCCATTCCAATAACCCAAAGCTTGCTAGTCTGCACACACATCTCAGTTAACAGAACGCTAAGAACCTACTCCTCTTGCTGGTGATACCCTTTCAACAATGTCTATGTTTGCATATGCTTTTTAAGGTTATTCTTATTTCTGTTGTTTTCTGCCAAAGTGCTCATTTCCTCCTATTATTAATATGCACATATTTCTGAAGGATACCTACCAATACCAGCAACCATCATACTGTAATGGAACAAAGCATTACATGTCCAAAAGAGAGATACTAGTCCCCAAATGCTTGAATTAAGAAGTTCCCAATGCAGTGATTAAGAATAGGTGTAAACAGCTCTTTCACGGATGATTACAGAAAGTCATGGAAATTAAAAAGTCAAAGAGGTTTCAGTTTTCACTCTTCAGAGCTACATGCATCCAGATTTTCTTAATAAAAGTGAACAAAAAGTTACACTGAAATAATTACATTTTCACCCTTGGTAAGTTACTGTAATAAAAATCACCACTGTTTGATGCAGCCCCCAGTTCCTAGATGCTGTTGAATTATTCCTTGTATTCTGCACTTGTACAATAGAACTAGCTCACCCAAAAGAGAGAAAAAAGAAGTGAAAATTGGTGGGTTTCTTTCACTGTGGACTCTACAGACTAGACAGATATATATGCAATGATAGGACACGTCACAGTTGCCACACACTGTTCCTACAGGTCATGTTCCTACAGACCCAAGACAGCATTTTGTACAAATATCTTCTCTTTGAAGCAGAGAAGAAGGCTTGCTGATCATGAAGAAAGAGGAAAGGCAGCTGTCATTCCTATGACAGGGAGAGAATAGGTGACAATCTCTGCCCTTGCCACTGGGGAAGAAGAGTTTTTCCTCCCTCACCACTGCTGGTGGAGTCAGGAGGGGAACAAAAAGGAAAAGGGGAGCGTGTCTTGTTTCTTCTGGTGAAGTGTTGTACCCATTTTGGCAATCAGAGGATAAGACTGCAAAATTAGCTTATGTAGGTAAGCTTCTGGAAGAGAGAAGTTTTAATTACACCAGAGGGTGATCCAAATAAATACATAGAAACTGCCAATGAACAAATTGAGGCTGGAGAATAAGGGGAGACTTCTCACCAAATGGATTGTAAGGATCCAGAAAAATCTTTTCCTGGATCACTGGATACAACACACCTAAACTAGACTAAGTTTAGGTAAACGACATGCATATTTAGAATTAGCTCTAAATATTCATACTGAAAATGCTTATTCATGATGCAGCTGCCACAGAAGCTGCAGATGGGACAGATCATCTCAAGCTTACACAGTCTTCATTTCCTTCATTTCCTTTAAAAGCTATACTTATGTTTACAATGCAACCTTTTAGCTCCGAAAGGATTTTCTAACCCCACTCAAGTACCATTTCTTGTCTAGCCACAGCAGACAGGGGCAGCAACAACAGCAAGTGGACTCAATGACCCCGTGGGTCCCTTCCAACCTAGTGATTCTATGATTCTAATTGGTTAAGTTCATGTGCATTTGTCCCATGGCAGCTAACTTCTCTTTAGTCAGCGTATAGTTTTAAAATTCATTAACTTATAGAATATTCCTAATTTGGGACTGAAGCAGAATGCCTTGACCTATAAAATACACAAATGTATAATTACATCTATTATAAGCTAAATGTAAGATCTGTATGTAAGTTTTACTGCAATTACTAGTTAAGCACATTTCTTATATGTAATTGTATTTGAATCTACAAGTGAAAATGCTGTAAAGCATCCACTGATCACCCTGAATTAGAGATGCAGCTTTCAAGACAATGACATAAGATTCAGCCATATAGATTTTAGGGATAGATGATGTTGTGATCTGGTGTGAGAATCTGTACAAAACTGACTCAAGCCATGCACATTGTGCAGTGTTCCCTTTGTGGATTCTGATCAGCATAAGTTCAGAAGCTGTAAGCTTCTACAAAGCTTATCTGGGAAGACAGAATTGCGTTGTATGGGAATGCATTTCTCCTCTTTCAGAAATACAGAAAGGATTATTAATGAACTGAAACGATGCACTAGGTTAAGATCACCTCTGGTTTTTGAAAACCATCCTTCCACAGTCTTGTGGAAGCTGAATGAAACCTTACGGCAGAAAAGCTGAGAAGAACTTACTTGGGAAAAGCCATTCTACAAAGTGCTACTGTTTGTAACAGGTGAAAAGTAGGAATGGGGCCGTATTGTTGACATCAAACAGGGAAAAGGTGTTCTAGCAAAAATCTAGCCGGTGATTTGTATGAGTATCTTCTTCAATAGACTTAGGAATGGACCTGGATTTGCCAGTTCCTTTATTTCAATAATTAAGTTCTACTTCATGTAGGCCACATGCCTTATCTTGTTTTCTTTGGCCAGCTCTAAGACTCTGGAGTCCTCACTTTAATGAATCACAAGTTCCTGAGGCAGAGAATTATGTTTGGATTCCTTGAGGACAGTTTCCTTTAAATTAGATATTTTTTTAAAGCCAAGTAGGGCAAAGAAATAAAGAATAAAATCTTTTTGTGAAGAAAACAGCCTTGAAACATTAACCATAGAAGAAGTAATGTTTGCCTCATGCTGGAAAGGCATACTTGAAACTTCAGCTTACAGATCAGCAGCTGAAAACTTTGTACTTCAGCATCATTTGTGCCAGTTTTCTGTAGTAAACAGACCTCTGTGATCATTCTCCCACTTCTTATCTGGGTAGGTAAAGTAATATACTTTCGTTCTACTTCCTCTTAGATGCCATTTTTTTTAAAGGTTTCTCAACACAAGACCAAAAGCAACAACGAAATGAACTTTCTAAGCACAACAAAAACGACAATGCAATGAACAAAATGCAGCCTGTGAAAGAAGTAATGGGCTGTACTTCTTTTTAATACCATCTTGTATTGCATTTTAGTGCACAAGATGCTAAAAATCTGAAAATATCCAGGATTCAATCTAAAATCTGTGAGATACCAGTAAGTAATCTAACTGTGCCTTAGCTCTATTTATCTGAGGAAAATCTAAGTGAAAGACCATATCCATAGTACTAGCTGTGTAAAAAAGGTATGCAATACTTAAAACACTTACGTATATATATATAATAATTCCTGTACAGAATGACCTTATGTGATTATATGCAATACATACAATCTCTATGTGTGTACATTTAAATATAAATAACCTCTATGTGTGTCGTTTCAATGTATATCTTACATAATTGCCTTTAAATGGCTCTATAAACAACACTCAATTGCTACTTTTCACTGCAAAGACATTAACTCATTGATTTTACGCTACTGTTTAGGAATGAAGTCTTCTCATGGAAGATTTCAGTGTATATTTGTGAAGGGTCAGGCAGGTCTATTGTCCTGTTTTGATGCTGACCTACTTCTGAAGTGCCAGTCTTTGAAGGTGAGGAGTCTGCTTGGACCTACCTCAATGATAGCCCCATCAGGTAGCCTGAGGAAGTGCCTGTAGAGCTCCTGGAAGCTGCTGAGGTGGACAGTGTAGACAGAGACATGAACGGTGGTGCTGTGTCTGGATGTGGTTGCAGAGTCAGAGATTTCTTCGCCTTGCTGGAGGTCACAGCTGGAGACACCAGGCTTGCTGGCATGGTCCTTCCAGATATAATCAGATACTGCCACCTAGTGAGACAGAAGGCCCCCCCCCATGCACACGCACACGCATACGCACATGCACGCACACACACAGATTACCCCCACCCCCCACCAAAGGAACATATTTAATTAACTTCTGGCAAGAGCCTAACCGATTTAAAATGATTTTACAATAAATCTAGAAAGCCTGTACCATATGCAGTGCCTGCACAGAGTTCTCTACTACATATTTTTTTTATGACATAGATCTAAATAGAGGAGATAGACAAATCCCTAGTGTACACTCTATAAAGTTAATTCTGCACAGTTGAAGCTGTAATTGACTCCCGTATTAACCAAAAGTAGGGAGATCAAGCAGGGTAGGTTAAACAATAAAATGGCAATGCTGATTAAAAAAAGGAAATCTTCCTGAGAATTTCATGAACGAGTATTTGTATTCCTCTGTCTTTGAGAAGCCTTTGCACCTGTACCTACAAGCACTTTTTAGTCTCTGATCCTTGTGTGTTATTAAAATAACCTCGTGCTGCCAACTGAATTGTAGATGAGGCGGAGGAAAGAAGGTATATTTTAGTGCATTGTATAAAGGTAGCTTATTGACATGGTTACCTAATTTCCTGATTTGCTCTAAAAACATTTGCTGGGATCAGTTTTGAACCTCCCTGTGTCAGTGAGAATTACTATTTAACCTTTTTCATGTTAAATTTTTACACTGGCTGAGCACAATTCAAGACTTCTGATGGGCTGTAGCACACAGTTTAAGCACGCGTTATCCTTAACTAGAACTGATGATTAGAAGCATTATTTTTATACTTACACTGCAGTGCAAGCTTTTTAACCCTTCACTTTCACAAGGCCTTTGTGTCACATATTATCCCATGAGATGCTACTCCTGTTTACAGTAGAAAGGGACAGGTGATATTGCCATATCCTTATGATAGGCATGCTCTTCCCAAACACTTCTTCTTTATGCAAAGGAAACAACCCTTTTTGTGGTCTAGCACATGTCTCTTCTTTCAAGAAAATGTATTGCACAGACTGAAATAATTGGAACTCGTTCATGAAGTTGGCCATAGAAAACCTCTAATTTAATATGGGTTCATCAAACACATCTTTTGCACAGATTTCCCTTCTTTTTTCTGAAACAAAGACCTGAGATTCGTACAAGACATCCCAAAATCATCAGGTACAATTTCCCATCCCTCCTTGGGAAAAGTTAGATTTAGCTCAGTTTGCCTATGTTCCAGTTCATGTTTCCACAGCTGTTCTTACACATTATGAGGAATCCCAAAACTAGCACAGTGTGCCAACGCCACGATCCTGACATGCACACTGCTATTCTGAGAACTGCCTTGAGGAGATGTTTCGGTTTAGGTGAGTTAAGAAAGCAAGAACACACACTGGAAATTATCTCCAACGCTTTTCCAGGAACAACAGAAAAAATAGGAAACCTCATTGTAGTGTCAGCCTTCATTTGCATCAGTCCTAAATGATTTTATACATTTTAAAACAAGGAAAGGTTATCTGGAATTTAAGATAAAATATGCACAGTCTGTATTTCCCACATCAAAGTTTCTGGTGTTAAAAGGCTTTTATTAAGAACACTTTGTTAGGAACATACAGCAACTACAAGGACAGGACAAGCCCTGCATTTTCTTCTGCCTATAACACAAATGTATCGTACAAGATTGTCATACACAGATGCAAAAGCAGAAAGGTAGCTTCTGTTGAGATGGAGTTTACCAGAGGAGACCATGACATAGCTTGTGAAATGGGAACAAAGACCCTACCACTGTTGCCCTCCTCTCTCATCTCATTGTCTCACAAGGGAGAACTCTGACCTACCCAGCCAAGAGCATTGAATCCTTCCTGGTTTCATGTCTTCTCTCTAATCTGTGACTTCAGGGAAGAGAAGCAGCTGGGAGAGCCAGCTCAGAAACTCAGTCTGCATGGGATCCACAAAGCAAACAGAATGATCTCTGCTTTGATACTCTCTTTATGTTAAATGCATTTTCCCCTGTATTGCTTGCTTCCTTTCTTCAGAGCTTTTTCAGAGGACAGCATGGGCCTTAGACTACCTTCACGCAAGTAAAGTACCACATACATTTTCAATTAATGCCAGAGCTGAGTGTAATTTACAGCATATATTTACCATGCTGGAAGCCAAAGCCACATCACTCAAACCTCTGTGCTTGAGCAAATCTTTGCCTTGCCAGGGAGAAGACCTCCTTCAGAAGTTCCCAGCTTTGGGTGTCATATCTGTGGCACCATATCCGTATCGTACCAGGTACAGCATCAGGAGCCTTGCCACCCAGCCTGAGCAGACAGATCTGTGTGGTAGTAGTAATAAAAAACCCACCTGACCAGGCACCACATTTCAAGATCTGGTGAGCTTCCTCTAAGGACATTTATGTGACTAGCTAAGAGAACCTGACAATACTGATTGACTTGTCCACTCCTCCCTAAAAGCACAGCCTGACCATCAGACAACTGAGAGTGAAAAGGCACCTCCAAACCTGACTGTGTTGTGCTGAGTTGCACTGCCGTGGTCTGCGGTAGGCACGAGTAGAAAAGAGGGAAATCAGACACTTGGCTGGAGCATCACTCATTGACCTTTCCTTAAAGTCATCTGCTAGCATGAGTTTGCCTAAAGGCAGGCAGACTCTGTAATATGCAGTGGGATAAAATAGCTGAAAACCAATCCCAGGAAAGGAATGAGTAGCACTGAGGGTAGCTGGGGATTTAGACACCCCAGCTCTGAAGTATCGTTCAATTCCCTCCTTGCTAGCACCATCTTAAAGTATTTGGCAGACAGATGTCCACTGCCTTGAAACTTTCAAAATGCATTTGTGTGAAGTGATAGGTCACTAGAGAGCTGCTGTGGCCTACATAACCTGAAATAAGCTCCAAAAGTAAACTCTACTGTCATCTGAAATTTCTATCGTTAAGTTAATCAAAAATGTCCATTCATTTCTACAGGAATACAATATGAGTTAATAAATCCACTGAGACAGGCTAGTCAAGAGACTGTGCATATAGGACATGTCAGAGGAACTGAAGTTAGCTATGATCTAGATTCACAAGGTCTGACAAGAAACCACAAAATGCCAGAGCAGTGTACGCTAATCCTTAAATCAAGTTCATCTTTCAGCAGAAAAACACATTAAGGATCTTAATTCAGTGATAAAAGATGCAGGCCAGAACAGGTTCAAATGCTGAATATTTCACAACATGATTTAATTACAGCAGGAGTGTGAGGCTGTTAATCGCTTTATAATAGTTCAGCTTGAAATGAGGTCTGATGTGAATGCCCTTATAGTTTATTTGTTTATGTTATTATAATCACAAAATGTTACATTGACCTAATGCAAATATACATTTTTCACTGGTCTTTATTGGGTTGGGTTTTTTTCCTTTCAGTCCTCTTGTCTTTGTGCAAGTATGCAAAGGGAAGAACTGGGAGGAAGGGTCATAAATTTAGGTCAGATCAGATGATTCAGTAAGTCTCATGTGAGTTTTAGTCTTATTAATAATTTTAATACATTTTTTCCTTGACAACAATGATTTCAATCATTGTTCTTTTAACGTACAGTGTGACGTTATACACAGACGTGTACACAGACTTTTAAAGGAATGGAAGATGCTTCCTGTACAAAGAAGGTAGATTATGTCACCCTTTGAAAATTAACAGTACATAATCTAGAAAAGAGACAAAAATAAATTTGTATGTACAAATACAAATTTACTTTGTCATATAACTGTATCATACCATACCAACTGTATAAAAATGTGTTACTGAAGTAGAACACAATAACATTATAAATACAAATATATTAATAAACATATATTCATTAATATATTACACACATGACACACAGCCAATTAATATCAATATTTCCAAGGTCAGGGTACAGAAAATGCCACGCTAGTGCATAAAGGCACTAAGTAATTTTCTGTTGTTTGGCAGCCTTTGTAAAAGAAAAAACGAATTAAGAATTCTTCAAACTTTCTGACCTAGAGTTGGAATGAGAGGAAGGCTGACTTTTAGTGTCTGAAAAGATGACATCAGCATAAAAAAACTTCTTTTAAAACAGTTGAGAACTATGCATATCCATGTGTATCCAAATGCTTGATTATGAGCAGCACTGATTCTTGCAGCATTATTATTAGCAGTGTAATGTGAACTAATTCCAGATTCATGTATTGCAAAAGGTATAAAAAATGTTTGAAAACAGCACTCAAAGTAAATATGTAAAATGAACAATACAGACCAAAACAACCAGCTGAGAACGGGCAGAACTAAAAGCTGGTCAAGACAAATAATTAGCAAAAGTTACAAGCTGTTAACTTCAGACACAAGGGCAAAAGTGTTGAAATTGCAGGAAAGAAAGGCATCAAAAGTCGAGGGTGCTGTATTTACTTCAAGTAACTTTCATAAGCATAGTAAGTGTATTTTCTGTGGTAAGAGTTGCAAATATGGGAATTGCTATCCTGGAGGCAATCTTCACTAAACCAATGTAGCTGTAGAATTAAAAAACAAAAGCTGGCTAGTATTAACCTCCAAGGGAAGATCAGCACCCAAGTATTATAAGCCCCACCTCTAACATGCTCTTGCTAAAAAACTTGCCAGCAACTCAGGAGAAGAATTTACGTAGACACGCCTAACAATGCCCTTTCTGCCTATGTCAAAGGCCCCTTGGTGGCATCGAAGTCTGAGTGAGGTTAGGACTGGACCTCAAGCAGAACTAGCTCTGACAGTGCGGATGATTTTCAAGCCAACAAATGACGGATGAGATGCTTTACAAGAAGTGAAAATGAACTCAGTTCAAATAAACGATGAAACTAGAGAAATGGAAAACAAAGGCATGAACAAGAGAAGCTATTAGAACTGTCATACCATCAAGAGAAAATCATGACCAGGTATACTGATGTCCCTTATATTTAGAGCTTAAATGTATAAATATAAGTACACGTGCTTATACATAATAGAGTACTTTGGCGGAGTGATAGCATATGCTCTTGCACCTGGGGCAATAATGAAGCATGTAAATGTCTTGGTGTAACAAACACCTTTGGCCTAGTGTTGGCAAAGGACTTCTGCCAGATGTGTGGCATAACAGTTATACTCTGACCTACAGAGCCAGATCAGTGGCAAATGTGATATCCCCACCTACGACTGTCTATAGTAACTCTGCAGATAAATAACTTGTTTCTAAATCATCCTCTTTATGAACATAATGGACCAGTAGTATCCAGGAATTGTTTATTTCAGTCAAATTATGAATGCCTGAAGCGTTGTTGTTATAGTCTTCCCTGATTTATTTAATAAACTGACATGGACAGACTGAATGATGAAAATAACCATATACAGAGAATAACCTCTTTGTAAATGACTGAGGCGAAATCCCAGAATAGATTTATAGCAAGCTGCTCAGCTTTGTAACACTGGGAAACAGTGGAGGGTCTTTTTGTTTCTGAATTACGATAGCATCGTGTTTACGGATATGTCCAAATGAACAGCAATGCAGATCTTTTCTACAAGATTATTCTAATCTCATGCTTTTAGATATTACAAAGCAAAGTCACTTATTTGTTAGCCACCATGCACCCATTCCTAGTGTAGTCTGCTGCTTACCATCGCATTATTTTGGATCTAAATCATGCATGGTTTTAAGTCCCCATACTTGAGTCATCCATAAGTATTTTCCAAATAAATTTGAAAAAAGAACCCAAAAAAAACCCCAACCAAACATAAAAACCCTCAGGTATTAAGTCAAGGAAAACCGATATTCAATTCAGCAAAAACCTTAAAGAGTGAAAATTAAAGGCCACAGCTTTCTTGCATTTCCTTGTGCATAGCAGCGCCTTTGTCCATTAATTTGCCCTAAGGAAAGGAGATAAAATACATTCCCTTCCTATTCCAGAGAATCCTGCTGTATTCCAAGCCTAGAATGGGTTTAATTCAGATGAGTAAGAGAAATCTCTCTCCACGCCTCATTTCCCAAATTTATAAGGGATGCTGGAATCAGTTACTTAAGAAAGCATCTTCAGTAACTTCAGACAGACAGGATTTATATACAAAAGTGTTTAGAAAAAGCTATTTTCCCTATGGAAGCCAGGATCTTAATGCGTACAAGGGCATATCTGTGTAAATAAGTGTGTCTGCTATTCATTATCTGCTCATCAACATTTGTTATTTATTAGTCATCTGTTTACAAATATAATGCAGTCAGAAAGCAGAAATAATACTATACGACTTTGGTGACTAAATGTACACCAGAAACAACAAATACTAAATAGATCAGTGGAGCAGTTCATCTTATGGGATAAAAACTGCCCGTGGAAGACATTCTGCAAAAATTTATGGAAATAGCCCTAATAGAACTGTATAAAAACAGTGTGGTTCAAAATGAATCTGTAAACAGAAAACAAAGGAGCTAAGTTTATCAATTAGACCATTTGCAATGAACATTTATTTTAGATTTCTACCATCAGGAACAGATTAAACACAGAGAAAAGATAGGTAAAAGAAATAAGTCTATGTTCACAGATTTCACTCGACATGTCCAAGACCATGTGCATGTAATATGTATCTGGGTATAAGACATGCGTTTACTCGCCTGTGACATGTGTCAGATGGACAAATCTCTTTCTTGTAACTAAATATCACTTTTAAACCTGGATCATTACATGGGCTGTAAACCACCTGAGAAATTAAAATGTAAGTACATAGAAATGGTAGCTTCTAGTTGCATCTTCCCCGGCTTCAGAAAATTTCCTCCTCTGAAAGCAGAGGAACTGTGTATTCTTGCACCAGTGGGATAGAGCATAGCACGAGCTGTGTTCCCGTGGAGAGTGTCTCTTATTGGGTACTTGACCAAGTCTGGATTTTAATAATTTTTTTTTTAATAGTCTTCAAATAATAGCAAAATCACTATGAGTTTTTTCTAATTTGCCTATTTTTTTTCATAAAATTTTCCTAATTTGGCTGCTTAGGCCCAGTTTTCCTTTCAAGCAGATGGAAGGGGGCTAGGAAAAAGAAGGTGAAAGATTTTCAGTCAAATTCAACACTTCAGCTAAAACACATCCGAAAATTTTGGAAGGGGGCCCTCATCTAGAAATATTGTCATTTTTCTCTGACTTTTCAATAGTCCTAATGAGTATACTGACTACTCCATCATGGATATTAATTATTAGCAAACAGATTTACCACAGACTCATCTAGACACTCACTCAGACTGCAGCCCCTTTGCTCCAGCTGCCGTACAGACAGGTAGAAAGGGGCTGCCCACAGAGCACAGAGTTAACAACTTATAGAAGGTCAAAGCAATAGCTGTATTACTACACGTATGCAGTCATTTACTCTAACTGTTTCTAAACTATTTTATCTGTTTCTCCAAATAATTCCCAGCTGCTTTCTTGCAGATATCACTGCAGAGGTAGGCCATGGAGAGAGAACTGCAGGAAAAAAGTTTCACAACCATCTTCCAGGCAGGATGGACAGTAGTGGAAGGGCTTGTCCTATTCCTGTAAGAATTTGATGTTCCACGGCAGTAAAACAAATGCAGCTTTCATTGTAAAAAAGAAGCAATGAAGAAGACAAAGTTTTAGGTCTTCCTTTGTGAAGGAAATGCCAAGACTGGCATTTCCCACTGCCATCCCATTCCCTCTTCCATCTTCACCCAAATGATCTTTTTTCTGCCCCCACAGAGCTAGAACCCTTTTTGCAAGCTGAACAGAACTTAATCAATCCAAAGTTGCCTCAACTCCTAAGACGGGTCCTTGTTGTTAGTTTACTCCTTACTTTTTCTGCCCCTGGGTTTTATTTTTGTCTCTTACAAACATTTTAATGATGCCTGGCACTGATGCTTCTCTAGAAATCCAGAAATCTACTCTAGCAAGCAGACAAAGGGCCAAAGGTTCAGGGCAGCATGCAGAAGCCTTCAACAGGGTATGCAAGCCGTTTGGGTCTGACAAACTTGGCAAAAGAACTTGCAAGGCAAGGCTGCCTCCTCTGCTCCTCTGAGTGTATCAGGAGCCACTGAGTCTTCTTCCTTGCCTGAGTTCAGTAAACAGAAAGCAAAAATTCTTCTGATAATATTTCTCACTTTTAGCACAGTATTGCAAAAAACAGCCCCCTTTGTGGGGCTGTTCAGTAGTTCTGCCTTCAATTCAAGCAGGAACCATGAAATGCACCAAAAGAAAAAAAAAAACCACCAAAAAAAAAAAAACCACAAAAAAAACCCCAGAAAAGTAAAACTGCCTGCTAGGAACGCTAATAAATGGTATATGGTTCAGCTTCAAGTTTTGGGCAAAGGTTTGGCATGATTTTATGCATGGAAGAATTTGATTTCACCTTAACAAGTTTGCCCTTGATGAATCAAAAGTTACTGTCTAAGATATCCAAAAACAATTTTATTGCATTATTGAGTTTGATGTGCTTGGTTTGTAAAAAAATGGTTTAGTGTACTGTGACCAATTGCCTATTACAATGAAGCTTATTATTAATAGAGTATACTTTTATATCCTTATTTTTTCCTCCTGGGAAGACAGCAGAGTTCAGCATCCGATAAACATGTAAATTGCATTTTCCTTTTCACACAGAACAGATTTCAACTTCTGAACCAGCAGTCAACAAAGATTCCCCCAGCTCCTGGGAAAAAAAGTAAGTATTTATGAAGAAAGGCATAATAAGATCAGAGGGAAGCCTGTCATAAAAATGCACATTGCATAATACATGATGGATCAGCTCTATTATTTAACTTTTGCATAGATATAACAATACAGAGATATGCTAACCATCATAGTCAGCATTAATTTACAGTGGGAAAAATAATTAGAATCTCACTTTTTCTGAAGAATGGAGTGAAAATGTAAACAATGCTTCCCTCCAGGCAAGTGCTTTATCAAGTTGACAGGTGCATTTGAATTTCCATGGGTGGGGGACATAATAGGTTATTTATGTGTCATTTTAATAGAAAGGCCCAGCCATCAAGATGGACAGGAGACTTTATCAGTACTGCTGTTTGCAACTAATCCACCAATTTAATACCCCATGAAAATACCTGCAACAAAACCTGGACATTTTTCTTTTCCACTCCATTATAGGCAAATCAATATGGGCACTATTCATCTCAAATCTTTGGCTCAGCAGGTGCCCACTACACGGAGCTCCTCACAACACTGGTGTGTCAGCACAGCTGCATAAGCATATAGATATAGCCTTGTGGTGCACTAAATGACTCCAAGACAGGATCACAAAAGTGTATTTGCATCAATAGTTCACCCCCATATATAAGGAAGCAAGTGAGAAACTTTGTTGGGTTGGGGGGTTGGGATTTTTTTGAGAGGAATAAGGTGACAACCCACAAAGCTGTGGCATGGACCTTTCCAGGGTGTCTCTACCAGTCAAGACTTCTGTGTTATCTGCTTTACTTTCCTCTTGGAACATGAAGATTCCTGTAGCAATGGTAGTTGTTGCATGGGACAAGGCAGCAAGCCTCATGCACTAAATACTGCAGGGGGTCGAGACCTGTCTTGTGCAGGGTGCTGTGAGAATTCATGCAGAACAAAAAGACAGCTCTGCCCCAGAGTTCAGGTACAAACAATACCTGATCCCATCAGACACTTCAATATCCCATCAGTTTAGTGATAGGTTTGTCTTGGAAATCTTGACTTTTGATCAAGCTTACCAATTTTGCTGGTCTCTTTAGAACTGATGTTTTTCTCTGTGGATGTACTATTCACATGTACACAAACATCCATAAATGTTGTTAATATGAAAATTGTTATACTAATAATTAAGTATTCTAGTACAGACAGCAGCAGGTTTTATTTCAACACTGAAAATAATCCAGCAGATCTTTGAAGAGTTTTTCGTTACTGTAAAAGTATTTGAACTAACGAGTGGCATTCTCAATTCTTTGGTTGTGGAATAGCCACAAGCCAGAAACAGTTATGATTCTCCTAGATGTGACAAGTTTATTTACATAGATTCGCCATGGAAAGGAAAGATGCTGAAATGTGTACTCCAGTCATACCCTCTTGTGCATTAGCTCTGTTAAATAGTTCTAATTTTTGTCCCATATTGGACTGTGAGGTTCACTGACAGCTAGCCCCAGTCTGACCCAGCTTAAATTTGAAAGCTACACTCCAATTTCTTCTTCTCTCCTTGATATTTTCATCTGTACCAGCACATAGCTTCCCCCTGTACTTGTCTGCACAGCTATTCCTGCCACATTTGTAACACAGAGCGTATACTGACAGCTCCCTTCTTCTTCACTGGTGTATATATGTATCTATATGGTCAAAGCCTGGCCTGATCCAGGCAAGAAAGAAGTATTTTCCACTAGGGACTATTTGAAAAAAGCTTCTTCATGAGCTGAAGGTTTGCATTATCACAAATCCATCCTCATCTGCATGCAAAAGTTCAGTTTCCAGATTCATGACTCATGAGGGTCTACATGGACTAGAAAAACAGTCCATGGTGAGCTTGAAAAGCCTTAGAAGAAGTCTAAGGAGGATAGAGGTAATGAGATCATCTACCATTCCTGTGTGTGCTCAGAAGTATGTTTGAATTCTATAGAAACAATTCTTTCCTGAAAAAAAATAAAGCACTGGTACAGCTCCAGAGAGGTTACGAGAATGTAACTGGGAGTATCTTCCTGCTTCCTGGGTCTTTCCCAAAACTGGCTATTCCTGAAATTTTTTGCCGAAGTAAATAATTCACAACAACATAAATTTGACTAAAATTGGACATGAGACACTTCCTATGCTCAGTCTTTCGGTCTGCAAAGCTCATGCATCCCTTTGATTAATTAGGAAATATTACTCATTGCCAGATCCAGTTATAATAAAATATATGTTGCCTGAACATAACATCTTAATAAGCTTCAGAAAGAGTCATGGCCCTATTTTCCTCCCATTACTTCTAGCTAGATAACCATGTTTTCTGATAGGAGAACAACGCCTCTCCTCCCACCCGGAGAGAAGAACTCTACAGTGTCTTCTCTCCTAGGACATGTGACCCAACATAAAAAAAGAGGTTCAATTCCAGGAAGCAGAGGGTTTGCTGCACACATCTGTGCTGTTTTCCTGAGAATAAGCAACACGAGATCTGCAACACAATGCATTGCACAGCTAGTGCCCACAGCACCAGCTTGCAGGAATAACTTTGAGCAGCTCAGAAGTGCAGCTGAAAAGAGGAAAACTGAGAAAAGGCTGCTGCTGCCTAGGCAATTTATCCATGACAACCCTCTCTCTGGGATGTCATTCAGGAGCTTATATGATTCAGGTTGCAGGCTAGATGAAATCACCTGGAACACTAGTGAGCAGTCACACCTGGGCCAGGAAAAGAGAGCCCTGGGAAAGACACGTATTGGAAGAGCACAACTGGCATCACTTGAGCCCTGGTCCACAACCAAGGGTGAGGTAGTATCTTCCTTAAGTGAAAACACTTATTTTTCATTCACATATATAATAGCACCATAAGAAGCACATCACAAGCTATAAATAGTAAAGCACAGGAAAGAAACCCAAATAAATTATTTGCTTAGTCTTAGTTAATGTGTTAAAAGGCAGCACAGTCTGTGTAGAATAGCAAAGACACACAACTGTAGGGTGTTGTGTAGGCAAAATGAAAAAAACTGGAAGTTTAAATTTTTAAAGTTTCATATCAGTGGGTATTTTTTTGCTCTGCTAAGACAGTTACTGCTTTCACAAGTCATGTAAGGAATGTAAGCAGTGTGTCAGTACACCATCCTCATTACATCAGACAGCAGATACTGAAAAGGAACATAACTGTTTACTCCGTAATGATTTTGTTTCAATTTTGATAGATTAATAGATGACAGGTTTCTTCTCTGCTCAGCGAAGTAATGAGAGATATTGCTATACTATACTAGATTTTGTTACATAGTGAAAATAATACAAAATTTTGAACACTGATAATTATTCTGTCCTGAGTAAATGCAAGTTGATTCAGCTAAGGCTACATGGGAGAACACAAAAAATAGCACCTCTAAAAAAGATGTTTCCTTTCAAGTGGGCAAACTTTGATAAAATGATTAGCAAAATTAACAATGGAGTTTTAAAAATATAGATCTAATGCCTTTTCGCCATTTGTCCAAAGAAAATTGTATGCCTTTTACAGTAGGAATTTTATCACATTATATAAATATTTAATTTCAATGAAAAATGTACACTCTGTAGTAGTTTAGATAATACACCAAAGTAATTTCATATCTCATTAAAAATTATTATGTTTTCTGCTTTGCGTTTGTGCTTGATTCCACTTTTATGCTGCTGTAACTTCTTTGATAGAGTAAAATTAGAGTGATAGCAACATAGGAATTAATCATGCCCATACATTATACGTTATTTAACCGCAATCAGAACATTTCCCCAACTTACTAGAGCAACATATCAATCAACAGAATGCTAAGCATAGAAAAACACCAACTAAATTTGTTTAGTATTCAAGAAGAGGCAAGTATACCCGAGCATGGTTTAATGCCTTCTCAAGTCAGCAGGGTTATCAAACACTTAGCTGATACTTTTCAAGGAATGAAAGCACTGAGAAAAGAATTGGGTTTTGTATAGTTATTGCCTAAAACTAATTCAACTGATCTCCCCGTTTTTTTGGTATATGTAAAATATGTGAGACTCCAATCAGAACACACTACCGTTCATCAGCTTTTTTTTGCCTTCTTCTCTCATTATGTGTCTTACGTGGATGGATGAGCCCTATCCGAAGAAGATGAGAAAACACGCAGCAAATCTCCAATTTCAAGCATGTTTTGATGACTTAATTTTATGGAAATACTACCAAAAACCTATTGACGTCAAATATTTTAACACACAGAGAATGGGAATGTTCCAGGTTTTTCTGAAGTTAAAATATATTTTGAGAAAGGTTATTGAGAAAAAAGTATTTTGGGGTCCTTGCTGGGTGTTAAGCTAGTGAAGTGATGCTTGTGAAACATTTTTCACTCATATCCAGGATGCGTTTCCCTTCATTACAAAAGCACTAGCAATCTTGCATGATTCCACCTCTTATTTAATCAGTTTACAATCAACTGTACCTTCCATTTCTAGTTATCATTAAAAACTAAAGATCAGGCTATATCAGTAAGCAATCACACATCAAAAGTGTTGCTCTGCCTGTCCAGACTATTTGCCTTCTTGAAGCAGCACCAGCTCCAGGCATAAGCAAAGCAGGCAGGTGCCTGGGAAATGAATTTTGCTTTTCTGTCTACTTTACCTGCAGCAGTGCACTGGCAAACCAGCCAGGAAGGGTGCCTGAGCTGGGGCCACTCCTCCAGACAGAGCAAGAGCAGAGATAGCTTGAAGGTATCCATCATAAAACAGGTGTAGCAGCAGAAACTACCCTGTTCCTGTGGTAGCAGCATCTCATTTCACCTGTGCTGCAAAGAAATCTTGACTTTGACACACTATGGATATGGACTGATGACAAGAAGATCTGTTATTCTGCATGTAGTTTAAAGCAGCCCAGTACTATATTGTCCTGCTTGACAAAAGCCATTTCAACAGGATGCTAATTTGCCTCCCAGAGTTAGACCATATTTGGTCCCTTGGAACTGGTGCTATCTTAAAACCTAAAGTGTGATGTTTATTAGTAATTTTTACAATCCCATTTCCATTTCCTACAATAGCAATGGTATTTATGAAAAAAACAATAATTCATTCAAATAGAATGGCTGGAAATACTACTTTAATCTCCTCTGCTTTGAGATGTTACAGTTCTCTTTTCTTAAAAAAATCAACCTTTCTATGCTTCTGTTTCCCTCACAGCTTTTTTGTATGTCACAGATATATTCTATACATAATACATGACTCTTTACTAATCCATTTATCTACCTATAACTTTCAGAGATAATTCTATCTAGTTACATTCGGAGCCTTCATCTGCAGTCAGGATCTTTTGCTTCTAGTACTCAGAGAGGGCCATAAGAAAAAAGTTCTCAAAAGTCCCAGAACAAACAGCGTTCTAGGGAAAAGCAACCTGATTAGGGTCTGGTGCACCATGCTGCCTCATGTCCTCACACTCCTCTTCATGATGTGGGAATTTAAAGAATGTCTGCTTATAGAATCAGTCACCATGTGGGAAACAAAAAGAAACTGAAACAGGCAAAGAACATTGCTACAGTGCAGCAGAGTCAGTCAGTCTCAGTCAGGAAGGAAGACTTTGTTAATGGGCTGAAAGCTCAAAGACGTACAAGGGACTACAATCCAAACTAAGAGCAATGTTACATAGCAGGAGAGTATCAGCTGAACTACAATAGTACAGCAGAAGAAGGATGCATAAATTCAAATGTTTTGAGATGATCATGATCTTGATTCTTTGAAGTTTATTATTGCCAAAACATGATGGAAAAAAGATCGTGTTTCTTTCATGGCTAACTTACAAGCTGTATTAAGTTCCACTTCTATACCACTTACATTAAAAAAAAAAAAAAGGGCATACTGTAAATTTACTACAGATTTTTTAGAGAGTTTAGACCACATTAGATGCTCAACTAGTTAAAAGTTTACTTGTTCTTTGTTTCTTGTTCAGGTAAAAGATATTGAATTGGCAAAGTGTAAGGAAAACACAATCAAACCAGTATGAAAAAACTATGTTGATTTAGAAACCAAGCCAAATAAAAGACATTACACTAGAGTTTCCAAAAAGTTATGTTTGAGATTTAAAATACTCATTCGGCAGATCTGACTTACATGACCAACATTTAATGTATAGTATGTGATAAGACGACACATGCAGTTTTGAAACTTGGCAGTAATTCAGAAAAAGGATACTTTGCAAGCCATTAACAATTTCTGAGCAATGTATTCATATTTATTATGTATGTCTGTAGTTGAGTTCCTGAATAATTATAGTTATAAAAGTGGCATCTCATGAAGTCTTAGGACACTGGAAGCTGCACTGCAAAATGCAACTAAATACTAGTAAATGAGCTATCTTCTTGCTCATGCTAACTATACACCAAATTCACATTTGACCTTGCTTTCTGTTGCTAAATGCAAATGATGAGAAATTGCCACAGATCTACAGGGGTGCAAATGATACAAGAGCCGAGCTTGTACTTTTGTATAAGCCCTTGAGGGGTCTGAGGGTGCATATGGGAGCAGGAGCAGAGCAACATGAGCATCATACTGAAATATCTTAGCATGCTTTAATGCACCTAAATAATCTCATACGGGGAATTCAAAACTAAAATAGTAAGCAACAATGAACAATTATATTTGCCGTTTTATGCTGGCAACGTTTAAATAATACATTAAGATTTGGGGTTGTTGGGGTTTATGTTTTTGTTTGGGGAAGGTTTGTTTTTGGAAATGCATGCCTATTTTCTAGTCAGTCTGGTACTGCCTTACAGCTGTTTGATATTAGATGCAAGACCTACCAGCCCTCAAACCTCACATTAGAAACAGACCTTTGGCCAAGTTGTGTCTTCATTTAGACCTTGGCAACCCTGCTTACATCAGTGGGGGTAATTTGACCTCTCATTTGAATAACACAGTGTAGTAATATGGTTCTGGTTTGTATTCTCTATGATTGTTTCAGTCTAAATGCAACAATTCCCTGGACTGCGTGAGAGTTGAAAATGCCTTCCAGAGGTAACTGTGCAGATACGGGAATCTTGTCTGACCTGAAAAACGTTGTAGCCAGGACAGGTTACAGAAATGTGACAGCCCAGCAACAAAAATATCTGCCTGGGGTATCTCCTGATAACCTGGCACTGAAATGATCAGAGAAGGTACTGCCGGTGGAACTCTTGGAGCAGTGGGTTGCACTTCCTGGCACAAGAAAATTATGTGTGTGTACATGATCTTTAGAAACAAGAAGTGTCCCTTCTCTCTCTCCCTCAGCCACAGTGATGTTTTAAAAATCAAAAGTCAGCTCAGAGTAGAAAAGAAAACTTCCAGTTGAAGAAATTGCATTAGAACAAGGTTCATGTGATGGTAAACATGCTTTAGTAATCCATTGAAAACATATCCTGGATGGCTGAATTGTTATTACTCTGAATTTAGGGGGTTTATGAAAATGGTTGTTTGTGCACTGTCCGAAACTATTTTTACTCCCTCATGAAAAAAAGGAAATATAGTATTAGAATCCTTCAGGAAATGAGCAAAAGCCTGTGACCTACGGTAACTTTCAACCCCACATGCTTAGTATCTATAAGAAAAACAAAATGTCATGGGGCTGAAAACATGAAAAAATAGTGTGAGCTCTCTGTTTATTTTTGTTGGCTTGTTTGTTCCATAAAGCATCCCTTTGTCCAATTGCAGAGAGAATGATTCTCAAAAAAGTCTGGGCTGGGAGTCTGAATCCTGAGATCTTAAGTCAGAATCTTTGCCTGGCTACACATCAACCAGAAAAAGAAACAACAAATTCCAGTCATGATGATGCCCCATCACTACAAAACAGGATGAATGTATTTTAACTGCAGCATCTATGCCTCATTCAAGAATTTCCATTAGGTTTTGTTTAAACTGTAGGACCTTCTTTGTGCCAGCAGAAAAGAGGCTTGTTCCATGAAAATAAAGAAAAACAAAAAAACTCCCCACTTTTAAAGCCAAAACATTTAGCTTAATTTATCTCTAAATTCTATTACATATTCAACAAACGACAATAGTAAGCAGTAGTGGCCAGAGATGAAGCAATATATGGCAAAACAAGCAGATCTATTCCATGGTTAGCTTAAAGGGCTCTGTCAAGTTCAAAAATCATAAATTCTTTTCTCTTTGTACACTCAGACCTTTTCACACAGTTCTGGCACATCATTATACCCATGCTACAGTTTTGTAAAGGTGCCAGAACAGCATAAATGAGAGTCAGACTCCAGACATTTAAAACAGACACAATTACTTGTACTACCACCAGTGCAAAAGCAAAGGGAATTTTTTTCTGGTAAATTTGACTTACTTATTTTCATGGTATTTTGCATTCAGCTTGGACAACGAAGTAAAAACTAATAGGCATTTATAGTAAATACTAATGAAGGAAATTTTGCCTTGCTTGCGATTGTTCACCCTCTCCAGTGCCCCAGCATTTGGACTGTAAACACTGCAGGAGAATGTTATATTTACACAAAGATGTCATTATTGTCATTTGGGTTTGAGGCTTTTTGTTTGTTGTTTGCCATTGTTTTTGGTTTTTCCCCTCCCTCTCTGTACCCCCAAAAGTCCATTCCATTTGCTTTTAGTTTTCATCACAAAAAATGCATTTGGTAGCCAACCGAAGGGTTGATTTCAAGTATTTAACATCACTTACAAATAAATTAGTGCCAACAAGACACTGTGATCAATATAAAAACTGCTCCTGTAATATTTAAATGCTGATTATAGCTTCTCTGGCTGGATGTGCACATGAGTGACAAGAATTCTGGTACACATGCATGCGTTTCAGAGTGTAAATGTGGCAAGAGGAAATTGAGGGTAAAGACTCAAAAACAGCCGTAATCTGCTGTCATATTGTTCTCACTCACACACATGTTTATACTTCTACTTATAAAAACTGAAGAAGAAAATATTTTGAATACTTTGCTATTGCTAGGCCTCCTCTTCTTTTAGTCACAGTATGCAACATCCAACTCTGTGCCTCAAGCTGCTTTGTAAGAGTGTTCATGGCATGAGGTTCCCCAGCCACAAAGCATACCGCATGGGGAGCCACAGAACCCTGGCCTCTGATCCAGCACAGCTAAGGAGCTCCATGTTGAGAAGTGGCCATTTCAGCCTGCTGGGAAGCTTTGCAGTGGACTCCTGCGCTCCCCATGCAGGCTAAACCACCCTATTGGTTACCAGCAGGATGTCTGATCGGTTTAAAGCCATCAGAAATACTTGCAGTGCTTTTCTGGTGAACACTACTGTACACCTGTGCTGCAGAGGGTGCTCATCGTATAGCTTCAGCTATTTGATTGCACATTGATTTTCCTTGAAGAATGCTTCTTAAGTCCTAAAATTCCCCCCTCTGCACACTTTTAGTGAACTGGCACCACTACAGAGATAAGAACACACGTGTTCTGGCACAGAACACAGAGGCTACCCAGGTCCCTAGCTGCTTGTCACACAGCTGGGGGGCAAAAATGGCAGAAACAGCTGAGAAAGCACAATGAAGCCATGTTATCAAGAAAGAAGATCTAAACTCAGAGAATACATAGATTCTGCATGAATCTGCATCAAATTTGCTTTGGAACAAGAGAACAATGATGGAAGGGACTATGGTGAAAAGAGCACCTCTTTTAAAAAGCCATTTTAAAGTCAAGCACCTCGGACTTTTTCACATTTCAAAAGATCTTTTCCTTTGTCACTGGAAAAAGCAGTTGGGTGTTGTGGACACCACAGACTCAAATGTTCTGAAACAGGGGGTGCTGCTGATACCATGCAGTGTTAGATCACACCATAAAGGATGGCATTGAGGCTGCACTAGGCTATGTGTGAACATACTGCTCCAATCCTGGCAATCCTGGCACTGCCTTTTCAAGGGAAGAGCTATTCCTGAAGGCAGGCTGCACACTCTGGGATGCAGCTGGGGAAGCTGGGGGAAGTTCTGACTCTCTTGCCCTGCAGAAGGACCTGATAAATTGTGCAAGGCTCTGCATAATTTATATAAGCATCACATCTATTTGCAGAGCCAAAGGCACTTATTGCATATCTGTAGCCCTGAAGTTCTGCATACACTCAGTGGACATTTCCTAAACTTGAGTGTGAGGTAGGGTAACATTTGTCAAGAAGAGATATCCCCATCTGTCTAACAATTATCAGAACACCCCAAAAGCTACTTGAAGAGACACCGGTTCTCAAACAGCAAATTAACTAGCATTCTCCAAGTTGTTATTCAAGCTGCAATGCACACTGCTTCAAACAAAGCCATTTATAAAGCTATAATGGAAGGAACTAGTCTATAAACCTTTCCTTAGCAGCAGGAGGTCTTACACTACCAGGTTCACAAACCTTCCGTTTATTTGAAGCCCATCAGGCTTCAGCAAAGAGGAACTAATCAAGAGAAATACTAGAGTAATCCTAAAAAGCTTAACAAGACACCATCAAGCATGTTTTCTCTCCATTTTGACTTTGAAAGAGACAGAAACCAGCTTTCTACCTTTACTATGTTATTTCTCACTTGTTAAATGGAAATGCAAAGCCCAAACAAACATCCTTCTTTGTGAACTAGTGAAGTAAGGTTCCAGATAGCTCACTTGCTCGCTCAGGCAAGACCCATTAAGACAAAAGGAGGTTTATTAGAGAGAAATTTAAACTATGAGTCCTTAATGGATAATCTCAGCTACAAAAGAAAAAAATATACTGGCGACATTTTTATGCCATGACTAAGCTTAAGCTTCAAGACTTCAGGCTGCTGCTGATCAGAATATTTCTGATGGGATAATTTTGTAGATAAAAAGACTGATTCATCAGAGAATTACTCATGTCATGGCCAACGTGCCAGTTTCGATAGCTGTTCATCTGACAGAGGCAAGAAATCCTTTCAAGAGGTTTTAAATAACGAGGTGCTTTTTTTCCTATTTCTAGATAAACCTTCATAGTTACCTTGGTTAGAGTAATGCCATGCAAAACCAGATGGGCTGCTTCCACTGCTGCAGCATAGTGAGGGCTTGGGGAACCCGGCTCCCTAATGTACTGCTTAGCTTTGCCATTTTGCTTTTTATTTCTCATTTTGAGAACACGGGAATTATGTCCTAGCACCTGATGGTGCACTAGCACTAAAAGATTTACATCAACATGCTGATGCTAGTGTCACTGGATAAATGATGCACATTTAGGGCAATACTCAGGAAGCCTGACGTGTAAATAAGTCCCTGCACAGGGTCAGTGGGAGGGGATCCCAAAGCCTAAGACTTAGGCACAGCGAAAAGTGTTCAGAGCCAGCAGGAGAGGAGGCCCTAGGATTTATATGGAAGGTAGATCATCTGAACAGTGCCCATTAGGATCAAGATGGTATGAGACTCAAGGCTTGGCTCTATCGTCATCAAAGTGTACCAAAGTTAGCAGCTGCCCACCTTTTATCTTGATCATTTCTCTACATCTCCTCCAAAACTGTAGGATTTTCTTTCAGAAATGTTAATTCTTAAAAGTCCATTCTGTTTTGGAGAAAACTGAGTAAGTTTTGAAACAATAAATCCATAAAAACTGTTGTACTTGCATTTCACTTGAATGGCATGATTATTCCCCTCTGACCACTGGACCCATCACATTTTGCATTAATATTAATACGCATAACCTTGCAAATACAACTCCCATTTAAGTGTTTGGAGTAATGTTTTGCAGGATGAAAAGAACAGCTTTCAAAATAGAGGGAAAAAATGCAGAAGACGCGACCACATTTCACAGGTCAGTGGCTGGGATAGCAGGAGCTGCTGAAGGATTGCTGAAGGAACATACTCGCTCAGGGGCATTTTAGCACTCTTTCCCATATTCATCAGCATGCAACAATCCCCTCTCCAGATGAAAAACATCAGAGATCACGTTCCTAATAAAATAGTCAATTTGCCTCCTTCGCTCTTTTGTTGTTTGTAGGAATTCCTCACAAGCTCATACACCTGGGGCATGGCTTCCTCTCCCCTTTTGTCGATCAGGAGAAAACAAGACTCTCTACCACAACAAAGTCTCACTGACTGGCCTCAGAGACACCTGTGCCAGGTTTCAGACAGACACAGGAAATTACTGTTGTTTGAGATGTCCCGATTATCACTAGGAAAGAAAAAAACTATGTAGATCGGAAGCATGGCGACAGCACGTTTCTGTCCTCTGACAAATCTGTCAGAGTGAAAATCATGATCTCTACAGAAAGGTCCAGCAAATAAGGTATGGAGAGAGTTGTCAGGTGCCAGCAGATGAAATCTAACGCGGCCCTTGTTTATATACAACTTCAAAGGGTAACTATTTCAATCCTTGTGCCAGAACTGGGCTTTGTAGTCCACCACAAGACCGCTGTCTTTGGCATATCTTCACCAGAAAAGTTGAGTGTTCTTGCCGAGTCCTGTGAACTACATGCATTCTGCTGCTTTTTGGTTTAACTGAGCCAAAGTTCACCTGAAAGGTCAAGCACAGAGTTTATTTTGCCTTCTGAGCTGAGGTTAAGATAGAAAACAGGATGAACATGTTTGGGCTTGAGAACAAGTGTGTGTCTTTGCTGAACTCACCCTGTAGACATACATAGTGGCAAGACCTCAGCCTTGCCATTGAGTCTCCTGGAGCTGTTTTTATATTCAGCCAGACCTCATTCAGACCTATATTCCTCTAGCCCTGTTCTGTAGACAGGGAAGTTTTGCTTTGCTATGTGCTTGCTATATTCCTCCAAACCCATGTGGTGGGCAGGTAAATTTTGCTCTGTTATGTGCAGGTGTCTTCAGTATTCTGCTGTCAGTGTGGGAATTTTATATTTAAAGAAGAAAATATAATTTGATCTAAGGATATTTCTAAGGTTATTCCTAGAAAGCAAACTTCAGTTTCCTTCAGTTTTCTAACATTTCTTGAGTATTCTCTAATGCACTTATACCTAAAGTAGTTCACTCTTTGTTAGCAGCCTTTTGTATGTCAAGCACAAAATGGTAGTAAAGCCATTTTCTCTAAAGGAAGAAAATCAGAGTTTGGTCTGCAAAAATATGCTTGCAATTACATACATAATTGGCAACTGAACTTCATGCAATTGTATATGCAAGCTCACAGCCACATGGTGATTTAGATGTTGCAATGGTAGAATATTTCAATTACCCCTTACCTGACTAGATCAATGGACATCGACAGCACATTGCCAAAGCTCAGAGGGTGACTGAAGCCAAAGATACAAGAAGATGAGACTAACCCAGCAATAAGAGAAGGCTGAGATTTTTTTTAAATGATATCACCAGGAAAAAAAGAAATCGACACAAGACTAAGGAGGATAAATAACAAACAACTAAGAAAATATTATCTTTTAAACAGCTACACCCACCCATAATGGATAACAACACAATAACTTTTTCATAATGAGAGTTTCGTCTTCAGCCCCATGTGTTAGCATTTACATTATGTCTTTAAATCATCAGGGCTGATATTTAATGTAACATTTTTACTCACTATTGTAACTTTGAATGTTCTCATTATTCAGATAAATTGCTGATTCTTTTTAGAATCTGGCTAAATTATTGGATTTAGAAATGTAGTATGCATCAACAAGTTACCTATATTATACACTCAAATAGAACAAGTGATTGCAATGAGTCAAAGGTGTTAGTGTAACCTTGTTTACAGCACTAGCCAACAACCATATGAGACCTATTGGCTAATTCTATTTTGTGTAAAACTGAAGAGTCAGCTGAATTTTGTTAGAATGAATAGGAATCACCATTGTTAAATAAGTGGCTGTCGTGGGGGTTTTCAGAACTGTTCACATCGTACTTCAACCTACCAAGGGGAGGAGGGAACCATTGTATTAATTACTCCTGCAATATTTCATGAGCTAGTAAATTTTCCATGGAAATTATCCAGCTTGATGAAAATGTCTGTATTTCAAACCTCACAAG
Source organism: Cuculus canorus (assembly GCF_017976375.1). Taxonomy (NCBI): domain Eukaryota; kingdom Metazoa; phylum Chordata; class Aves; order Cuculiformes; family Cuculidae; genus Cuculus; species Cuculus canorus. The sequence goes on from NC_071402.1 coordinate 92,211,199, forward strand.
AGTCTGATTTAGAAGAGAAATAGTGCTTGTTTACTGCAGCTTCATTGAAGACAAATATGGAGAAAACCCGAACTGTTGAAATGTTAACATTCCAAGAAAACTAATTATCATATTTTCACTTGCAACTCCAAACCTGCTGCTAATTAATCTCTGTGGAAAGGCTGTGTATGAATCAAATTATAATGTAAGTCAGATTATATGGGATGAGATGTATAACATGCCCTGCCACTTAGGAGAAATAAAATGGATTGCTTGCACAGAAATGACAAAAAAACCCAAAGAGCTTGCTCTTCATTAGTGCACCGATCTGTTCCAGCCAGCCAATGACAGATTCACCCCAATGGAGTGTTGCAAACCACCTTGGATTTTCAGAAGTTTGCCTGTGGTTACAAATTATATAGATGCACGGAGAAAAAACTATTTGACTGAGCAAACCTTGATGTGGCACTTGCAGAGTTCTGTTGTGAAAACATCTTGAAGGCAATCAAGTGCTATTAGCACCTGTCAATGAAGCCTCCCATGAATTACTACAAAAATTACAGTTAAATGTACTCCTCCTCCATCACTGTCCAACATCTCTGACAAAACAGTTTGGATATCTGCTGAAGTATTACAGAAATTAACACCTTTCTGCCAGTACAGTAATCAGAAGGATGTCAGCAGACAATTAATTTTGTCCATCTGCACTAAAGCCTTTATATAATTCATACATTGATTATAGGATTGAAATAATTTGTTACCATTTGCTATAGAAATACTGTATTGTGTATATAATGGGGATAGCAAAGCAGACTTGATTAAATCGGTTCTCATTGAAAAGGGGGGGAAAAAAACACATTACCTAAAACCAAGATCATGTTTACATCCTCCCTAAATAATTCCCTAAGTTTGATAATAAGTTAAATAATTTTCATTTCAATTTATAGTCTTATTATGAGAGATCACACATGGCAACCAAAAACAAATGCTCTAAATAACTCATAATACTTACCTCTGCATACTTTGTATTTCTTTTTATCTTTTTTTTATTCTATTAACATACTGCCATGGAATTTTCAGATTCAGAGAGTCTTGCATAGCTGTTCAGGCTTTTTATCCATTTTTCATCTCTTTTTTGTTTGAGTGGGTTTTTCTCCCTTATGCTGGGATATAGCAATGACTCAAGAAAGTTCTGTGCAGTGTTACTCTCCTGGCTCAATTTCTAATGCCATTTTCATTAGTTAACTTGTTGATATATCCATTCTACCATTGTTATTATTTACTACAATGCTTCTTTATGTGTGCACATCTGTTTAAGCAGTCTCACTCATTAGACCCATGCACCAAGACAAAACAAGCTTTTCCTTTACCTAGTCTACATTTCCTTGCTTTCCACAGCTCACACGTACACACTTTATGATGAATTACTAATCAACTGTTGTGAGGTTTAATGGTATGCCTCATGACCTTTAATGGATACGGTCAGTATAGTTGACTATCCCATATGCTTCCAAAGATCCACAGTTCCCCCTTTCTTCTTTTCACCCATCACTCCCTGTGGACTAAATGTTCTAAAATAACAGCAAGCAAAGTGTTTCAGAACCACCTGGCCAGTTTGATCCTACACAGTTCATGGCCTTGTCATTTCATACAGAAATAATTTTATTTTAAATCTAAGAGGCGTTGGAATGCTACACTCCTTCCTGACCTTATAATTCTCTCTGTGTTCTCTAACATCCCATTACTAGGCTGAGCCTTCCCTCTGCTCATCTCCTGACTTTCAATCTCTATTTAATCTTCAAACAAATACAGACTCTGCCTTCAATAATTTAACCCAGATGAGAATCTGACCTTACGTACACAGATCACATACAAGTTCAGTGAGACATGGCCCTATTTCCTCCCTTTCTCCTTTGCTTACGGAGACAGATGGAAATTTTGTCCCTGAAGAAGTCAGTGCAATTTTTTGCTGCTGGCTGCAAAGGGGCCAAGGTTTCTCTCCTACAGTTTCTGTGGCAGGTCGGTAATTCTTTCTTATTGCCTAGTCGTGTCATCTCAACAAGCAGAGCTGAATTGTTCTGGACTAGCAGGGTGGTTTACTTGTACTGGTTAAAAGAACTGTGCATTACCCCAAATCAACAAAGTGATTTATTCATACTGGCACTTAAAGGATTAAATTTTATATTATGGCTAATTTTTCTGGATATGCTCAAAGTCGGTTTTGCTACTGCTTTCTAATCTCCTATGCTATTCTTACAGCAAACTTCGTTTTGATTCTTCATAGAATCTAAATTGCTGGAGACACAGTACTGAGAGCTCCAGTGAGCAACTTCAAATCTTTTACAACATGGGTTAAGATCAGGAAAAAGAACCCTGATAGTGAACTCGCAAAATGTTAGGCTTCTAAAAAATCACTGAACTAGTTCCATGAAAAGAAACCACAAATCAAAATCGTTAGACCATATTTCTTACTGCATCTTGAATTGTCTAAGCCATTTGGTATTTTTTAAAGGTATAATAAAGAGTACATTTAGTAGAACTTACATATATACAGTATAACTCATAGAAACAGTTTGCAAACCGAAGGGTGGAGAAATAAGAAGGAAAGTCACAATTTCTATTTTTTTGCTGTCTCAACATGTTTTTCTTTCTCCATTTGCAGACCAGTGGTATCTAAATCACCAATTTGCCAAGAGGAGCATTCTTTTAGGGGAAGCAAAAGCGACATGACTGTACTGCTATTTTTTTCCATCAGCTTCTCTTACCTGGCACTTCAATTTATTCCCCTTGGCATGGTTGTGTCTTCTGAACAAATTCCTGAACCATTTTGCTTACTTTTCCTTCAGGGACCTATAATTCTGTACCACGATAGTACTCCTTGCCGCTCATTTCATCAGTGGGTGGGGGTTTTTTAAATTTATTTTTTTTTTAAGTCAAAATACTGCTGCCATTTCTCACCTATCTTTCTGAAATAAAGCTTATTGGAAGGCAACAGCACAATTTCTCTTTGTGTTTATGGGAAAAATTCACCCTGCAACTACAGAGATCAAATTTAAGTCTGTTAGATTCACACAGTCAGCTGGATTGTGTTGTTCAACATGTAGTCTGGTCTCACTACCCATTTCTAAATGTAAGCTTTGTCCAAAAAGAGGCAAGAAATCACAGCGATGCTAACTCTTCAAACAGAAAATACACTAATTATGGTATCCATATTTTCTTTAGCTTTTTTTTCATTTACAGTATGGTCCATTTATGCAAGGGGAATCAAAGACCTTGAATGTGAGATTCTGGATTGGGGCAGGGTAGGGGATCCTCCTTTTTCTGTTTCCAATATCCAGCCGCAGGAAAGCAATGTGCCTATTTCCATTTCTCACTCTCTGCTATGTACCATGCTTTCCTCCCTGTAGCACTGGCTCTCAGAGGACTTCAGTCTGCCCGTGGCTTCTCCTTCTGCATCACCCACCCATCTTTGCAAGTAGGGTTCAAACTCCAATGCAGGAGAAAGCCCGGGACTGTAAGAAGAGACAAATTACAATGACCTCAGGTGTGGTACTGCCTGTCTTCAGCAACCTCTATATGTGGCCAAGCAGCTTTGCGACGGCACAAGCTACCTGGAGGCTCGTGAAGCTTCTTCCTCTGAGGCAAGATGAAAAGTTCACTTTGTGCCGAATGGGTTAAATGATTTCATCTCTGCCATCTCCCCTAACACAGACAAGTCCGGCATCAGTTTCATTTCTTGCCATTGCTGATTCCACTAACAAGGGCAGGATTTTGCCCTCAACTATTCACAAGTAATTAATGCGTTATTGAACAGGAATAAATAGATAGCAATTAAATAACAAGTATTAATGACTTATTTATTAACATATTAATAGCTGGCCTGAGAGTAATAAATGCAAATTAGTGTAAAGTGGTACCAAAAATTGTGTCGATAATAGGCCCTGAAGTAATCTCGTGTGTTCAAGATAATTACAAATATATTTTCCTTTCAAAAAACTACTGCCGGGTAATTTTTTATGGTTTGCTATAATATCGTTTCAGAATTAGAAAATTAGCCCTAGTCTCATTAAAATAATTTTGCAGTGCATCAGGCTTTATTTCAAGTGTAAGTTTCACATTATCTTCTTGCCTATAGAGCTTGCATATTTTTTTCAGAAACCCTTTCTACATGCAAAGCTTTTTGTCCTATGCTTGGAATACTGTTGGTGGTGTTTCAGCTTGCTGATTGTACAGCTTTTCTCATCATTATTAGTATTATGTAAAAAGTCCCAGTGCAAGTAGTGGTGGTACCTTGAGGGTTAAATCCAGTAAAAATCACTGAAGGCCAGATTTTCTTCTTTTTACCCGTACTGGTAGTAATTTGCCAGATAAATAGTTCAGAGGCTTTAAATATGAGCAAAATGATGTGAAGGAAAGGAAAATTCCACTTGATGCTTTGCTCTGAATTATCACATAACTTTGGGAAACTGATTACTTGGTGAGGACAACAAGACACGATCACTTTTGTCACATCTAACAAAAAGAAAAACAGTTGGCTAAAACCCAGGGTCCTGATATCACTACTGACCCACTGTAATCAATGGCGAGTTAATGTATTTCTGTCTGCCACTGGTGCTGATATCCCTGGTTCTGGAATTTGACATACATTTAATACAAGCCCATCTCCAAATAAAGCTCAGTAAATATTCAGCTCTGCCTCCCTCATGTTTATAACAAGTTGAGGAGTGGGGGTCGAGAGGGTACCCAGAACACTGTTTCTGCCAATGTTTGTTACTGTAAATATTTCTCTCTGCCTCTGTAGGTGGCATTTTTACTTCTTTGCAGCTTTCCTCATGAAAGGCATTGTAAATGACTTCCTCCAAAATAATCAAGCATGTTTCTGTATTGTACGAGGCTTTGGTGGCTCTCTCCCCACAGTGCCTTCCAAACCGCTATGTAAATGTGATTGTGGACATGTAATGTGTGTACCTGGAAATATAATTCGTTTTGTTGGTAATGAAGGTCCTACGGCACAAATTTATTAAAGGTATACTTTACCATGGGATAATAATTGGGTCGATAATATTAAACTCATAGGCTCATTATTTAATTGCAAGGGCAGATTATGAATACAGCTTCTGAAATGTATTTTAATGAAAAACACTACATTCTGACCTAATCATATCAACCTTATGCTATCTAATTAAGGATGCAAAAAATCATTATATTGCAAAATATTAGTTCCAGCTCCATCAGGCTGCTAGCTGTCCCTTCATGAATATATATATTTTTTTACTCTATGATAAATATTTAATGAGGTAAAAATGACAAAATTTGCATGTAGGCAAATTAGTTTAATAGAGTGATATCTTCTTGGTCTAGAGAAAGTGACCTTTTTCCTATCAAAAAAACGACTAAAAATACTTCATAATGATGGCGTAGATGTCATTCCACAAATGACAAATTGGTTCTCTGAACAATATAAAAATTATAAAATGAAATAACCTTAAATTCTCATCATACTGTAAATGTGTCCTTTGCTGCTGCGTTTATCAATTAATAAAAGGAAATTAAGCATATTATAAAATATCCATTAATGGGGCAATTTTTAATCCAGGAAATAAAAATGAGAAGCACATGGTTAACAGAAAGAAAATATTGCAAAAACGTAGACCTATTTTTTTCCTGAAGGTTTGACTGACTATTTACCGGAATGACCTCCATTTAAAATATATTTTTTATGTGGAGTGATGTAAGATATGGCAGTCTCATGCTTCTCTTTATAAAAATTGCTCACAGTTAATTTGGTATCTTATTTAAAAATTAACACATTAGTAATGCACACAATAAGGCCTAGTGATGTGTCTTCCATACTGATTACTTTGTACAATTAGACATACAAAAAGAAAGGGACAAGATAAATACCTTATGCAAATTCATAGCAGAAAAAAAAAAAGGGTCTTTCAGTATCTGCAATGCCTAGGAGCATGAAAGACAGTTCCTGGTCTTGCCGGGAAATGCTCTGTGTGGAGAACATATTTCTGGAATACAGCAAGGTTTTAGTAAAAGACTAAATTTGCTAAACAGCTAACGAAACTTGATTCTAAACTATTCTCTTTTCCATCGCAATAACATAAACAAGAAATTGGAGCAGAAGGGGCAGATTCCAGATTTCTGAAGAACATTGGTCATTTTTTCACGGGATTAGTGTTTTGTACAAATAGCTCAGGAGTTTTGGATAGTGTTCTTCACTCACAAATTTTCCTCATTGTGAAACAGATTCTATACCCACTGAAATAAATGGTAGAGAACCTACTGATGCCAGAGATGCAAACTTCCACACTCTTTCCCATCAATACTATATGCTTATATCGAACAGTCTGCACCAGTACGTCCCATAGAGGACAAGAACGTTTAATACTGTCACAGCCTGGAATTTGATTAGGGCTGATATAGAGGAAAAGGCATGAAATTGGTGAAGAAGTAGACAGAACAGAAATCAGAAATTTGGGGACTTAGTGTAAAGACAAAAACGTACACCACTGCACTTTGTCAAAAGGAAACATGCAGTGCTCCCTACTCAGCGTAGGGAGTCCTCCCTCTGTTCTGATTGTAGCCTCAGTGCTGCTGGATCTGGCTGAGGCTGGGTCCATTTTAAAGAATCTTAATGTATGATCAGGGACCCACATTTCAATACGGCATTTCATAAATACCAAGTTTAGTATTGGGAGGAAAACAAGGCACTTGCATGTCTATAGGCATGGGTCACATTTTTCCTTTTTCTGCCTTCTGAAGCATTTCTTATTATAGCAGTGGACAATCCAGATTTCTTCCATTCAGAGACAGACTATTTGTAAACACAGAAGTAATTTTTCATTCCAGTCATTTCCATTTGTCTTTACCCACATCCTCTCCTTCTGCCCACCACCTCCCCTCCTCCCCCCTCCCTCACCCTTACTCAACCCTTTCTGCACTTCTGCAAGAAATGTTACACCAGTAATATTATTAGAAATTTATTCAGCACTTGAAGCAGAAAAGCAGTTGTTTGCATTTACCATATCTGCCACATTTTCTGTATGACGTTGGTAGACTTGGCATGTAAAATGAGGTCCACTATTCTTTGTTTGACCTTACATAACTTGTAACAACAGTAATAGAAACCAGTCATCAGTGGCTATGCTTTAACTTGCAGCAGAATGTTTTTAAGTGTAAAAAAAAAAGGTTTATTTTCCTTACTGGCATAAAGCAAACACATGCTGTCTGTATAAAAAGTGGGAATGTCTGAGGCAGGTGGCCTCATTAAACTTACTATCTGCTATTTCAATTCAATTGGCACATTCACCTTTTTGCTTTTCCTTTCAGGGTCCAAACTGTCATCACAAAAAAAAAAAAAAAAAAAACCAAAAACGGAAAATAATTACAGCTGGGCCAGATGTTTATGGCAGTCACAACTGAGGCTATATATTTATTTAAACTGCTTATCTTTCAGAGGTAGCTATAGAGACTTGAAAACCTGCAGACTCTAGTCTGAAACCAGTTGTTCCAATGAAGAAGGGAAGGGAAGGGAAGGGAAGGGAAGGGAAGGGAAGGGAAGGGAAGGGAAGGGAAGGGAAGGGAAGGGAAGGGAAGGGACGGGAAGGGAAGGGAAGGGAAGGGAAGGGAAGGGAAGGGAAGGGAAGGGAAGGGAAGGGAAGGGAAGGGAAGGGAAGGGAAGGGAAGGGAAGGGAAGGGAAGGGAAGGGAAGGGAAGGGAAGGGAAGGGAAGGGAAGGGAAGGGAAGGGAAGGGAAGGGAAGGGAAGGGAAGGGAAGGGAAGGGAAGGGAAGGGAAGGGAAGGGAAGGGAAGGGAAGGGAAGGGAAGGGAAGGGAAGGGGAATTTGAGAAGACAAATTTTCTTCTTATCTAAAATCTGTTCATTTTTACATTGAAGCAGCACAGCGACTGAACAAAGCATTGTGCAGGAAGACACTCACACATGTATAAATCCAGTTGATGAGCATTTTAACAATTGTCCAAGGGCAGCTTTAAATGGTAGACCTTCAGAAATTAATAATGCTGATACAAAGCCAGAAAGCAAGAAAAAATATTTCCCTTAAAGAAGGAAGAGAGTCCCTCACAGACTACTGACCATGTCATTTCTGTTATTTTCAATTCTCTGAAAGCAATTATGACCAGGAGTCTCATTTGTGGATGATATTCCCAACACTGGACACTTTGCAAACACGGATATATCTTCTGCACATCACAGCTTAGAGTCTGTGTATGGTACTACAGGCTAGAGGCTTAACAGAAAACAAAGAATTATTTTGACAACTAAAGCAAAGCAGACCATTTTCAGACCTCTCCTACCTCCTCTTGCACATTTTCAACTCAGCCCACTGTTCTGGGTGATCCTAGAAGGACAGGGGCAGGAAAGAAAGCATAGCTATCACATCTGACCCACTAAACTCATACTCCCTCCTCACTGCAGCCCTCACTCATGCCCTTGGAGGGAGAATATTTGACTTGTCCATGGAGCTCCCCATTTTGTGAGCAGACTGAGAAATTATCTGGGGTGATATTGACATTTGAACAAGTAACAAGTCTCTATGATCCAGTCAAGAATCACCAAATGGCATAACTACTTTTGACAACAGTGATGCCTTTGCATACTAAGCAGATTGTAACCCCTCAAGATGTTCAGGCAATGCATATACATCACAAAATTCTCCTGAACATGCTTCTTAGCTTCTCCATTCAAAGAAGCACACTAAGAATAATTTTCTTCTATATCTAAGTCCTTTTAGGTAGTAAAGAGAAATACAAGCCATTAATTTGCACCAGTATGTTGCAGACTCCTTCTGAAGACTCTGTTTACCACTCACCATCCGTCTTTCACCATTGATTCCTCTCCACTGCTCAGCTCTCTTCATAATGTAGCTCAGCTCTTGACTGGAAATCTCTAAATCCAGTGGAACAAAAAATGTGCCTTCCTCACCATGAATGCGTTGAAATACATCCAAAAGCCAACCTTCACTATGTAGCCTAAGGACACAAATGACACATTTGTTTTCTCTTTGAAAGGACCCTTCATGAAAAAAACAAGGGTGTCTTACCCTTTTGTGGATTTCTAAAGCTTGGTGTCCCCTTCATGACTATATTCTCTACCCACGAGTAAGAAGCTTCTTTCCCACAAGGTCTCCAACATTCAACCCTTCCCAGCTCGCTGGAGACTACAATACCTGAATGAAATCACATAAACTTAAGCAGCAATTTCTTTTAATTATTTCAAGATACTGACTTCTCAAAAAGATCCTGATCTTCCTTTCCTTCAGAAACATCCATTGTCTGTCCTTAGCATCAGCCGGGTAACTAGTTCCAGTGCTTACATGGAGTACCTCAGGCATGAATGGAAGTCCTGCTGTGCCAGGGTTCAATAACAGGCAAACCACATCATATAGAAAGGAACTCCTCACCAGTTTTTTCATCCTCAAACCTGAAGTCTATACAATCTAAACTTCTCTTGAAATTAGAAAAGTTCATTTCATCTGTTGCCTTTGTTTTGCAATGACGTTTTTGTGCTGTGGGAGGGAATTGAATAAGCACTACACAGTAAAATTCTCTACCACAAGAAAGGCTTGCTGTGTGGTATTCCTTAATGTAGGTGAAACCAAGAAATATTGTGAGGCTTTTGGAAAAGCCTTGTGTCACATTTTTAGCCTTAGATGAACTTTAAAACTTCAAAACATTGCTGTTTAATTCAAATGGAACCTCTTCGAGTTCATATGTCTCTCATTCTACTTCTATTCCAAAACCAGGGCATCAGAAAATAAAGATCAGAAAAGCTAGACTCTCAGACTTGGATATTGAACTGAGATCTTTCCTTTCGTACCTTCTTCCAAGCTAATACTTTATCACAATTCAGTCATTGCTTGATGCCAATCTCAGTTTTTCCGTCCTTTGCAGGCATTGTCTGGGTAGTCATGGTAAGTGCAGGGATTGCTGTGTGGCACTGCAACCAACAAAAAGCCCAGATTTCTGTGGGGGTACACATGTTCTTAATTTCTGACAGGTGGGAGAGAGGGAGCAGAGGCACAACTCATTTGTCTCTCCAAACGCTCATCCTTCTCACGTATAGCAGCACTACATGCAGTTCTTGTGGCTGATCCTTATTTTTGGCTCTTGTATTGCCATGTACATGCTAACAATGTGTGCACAGGTTGAGGAAATGGACTGTTCGAGCAAACCAGAATGAAGTTCGCATTTACACAAGCTCTACATTTCACTTTACAGCACACAAAGTAATTGTAAAGAAGCACATTCAATAAGCTGCTTTGTACAGTTTTGCCCACAACTGAGATTTATCATGGAACAGAAATAAGGAGATGTCCCAATAGACAGCTTTTCAACTCAATCTCAGGAAGAGATTTAACTCTCTTTTCAAAAGTGAATATGTATTTAGGGTCAAGATCTATATCCAAGAGTTTCTGTGATGGAGTAGCTATTCTGATACTGAAATCTGGCAGCCTGGCCCAACATCACGTTAGGGATTTACATTTCCGCATTGCCATAAAGGCACTCCCTGTATGGTTTTCCCTGCCCTTCTTTTTTGAAACATTCCATTTTGAAGATGCAGCCCTAAATTTGCTGTAGTTTCCAAGCTGTCATTTTGAGATTCTCTCATCAAAAGAAGAGAGCAGCTGGTAGACAACCTAATTGAGATGTAGGTAGTCCTGGGAATATAAACAAACTCGCTACCAAGAAAGAACATAATAGATAAAGCTCTAAAGTATGAGAAGCAAATCAGTGCTAAGGCAGAGTAGGATATTAAAGTATCTTAAAACATGCTACAGAAGAGATTTTTTTCTAAATAACTAATACTCTTCATGCAGTAATTGTCCAAATTTCACATAGTCTTCAAAGAAAAGGTTGTCTTTTAATCCCTGTATCTACATTAGATGTTCTTTCAACACAACAGATGCATTTTTAGATACATTGACTAGTAACATTGACTGTGTTTAGTTGAAAAACTAGCGATCAATCTGGTGGGCTTTCTGGCCTTCTGCTCATCTTGAAAGTATAATATTCTGGCATTCATCTTAGAAATTCCAGGTCAGCAATTTAAATTACTTGCCACTTGTCTTGCTAAACAAGAAAAAGACCTTGCCATTTATTTAAGCTCACTTAATGTAACATTCTTATTTCAAATGAAGTAAAATTTAATGCAATTAAATTACTGTCTACTTGCTGCCATAAACATTTTCTACATGAAGATTTTAAGCACATGGTTATAAACAATATAATTAACTTTGAATTAATTAAGAACTATGAAGCCTGTCTTCCAGCTTTGTTCTTTTTGCCCAAAAGTACTCAGCCTGCTCCTGGTACCTGCTTTAATTTCTTTTCTTTGGCATGAAAACTAATAAAATGCCTCTTGTATCTTAACATGCTACCTTATAAATATGACAATGATAATTGCTATTGCTGATGTAATAAAGAGCAAAAAAAACCCAGATGCTGTTTTCTAGAGATGACACCCAGTATAATACAATTTAATTTATTTATCAGAAAGAACAGAAAGCATTGAAATTATTTGCTATCCAGAATCAAATATAAAAACAGACTTCTCAAAAATTTACAAAAACAAAAATTTGAGGGTAGAGTGGGTTAAAACAATTTATTACATCTTCACTTAAGCCTTTCTCATCCCTTTTTTGCAAAACAACTATAAAAAATAATTTTGCTGTTAACATTAACAAATGTAGATTTTTTTTGAAGGTTTTTTCTAAAAAAAAAAATATCAGCAAATCTAGGCTTTTTCCAGTAGACACTTTTAGTTGACTTGCATCTGCATTTTCTCACAGTACAGAAAGCATTTCACCAACAAATTCCTGACTGTTTCTAATGTCTAGTGGTATTAAAATGAAGGAATCGCAAACAGTGTTACTTCATTTTTCCAATATGTAATTAGAATATCTCTCTATGCTAGATGTACTACCGGCTCCCAAGACAGCCAAAGAGAGCCAGATTTCTTGGGGTATGCTGGTTTATAAAGACACAAACTTACTGCTTACTGCTATTTATCCCCTGCCCACAATTTCATTGTCTTCCTGGTTGTTCATCACGAAGCTTTCTAACTGCGACAGAAATAGACATTTCCCCTACTTGCTTTGGTGGTCTGATGGGTTCACCTTTTTTAATCCCTTTTTCATACTCTGCTGAACACTTCTGTTAAATGGCAAATTGCTGGGTAATTCTAACCAATGACACCAACTCCACCATCCAACAGCCAAAGTGGAGTGCTGTCTTAAGACACAGAAAGCGTGTTTCAATATTTTTATTGGTTTACCTTACAAGAGAAAGATGGGGATGCCTGTGTAAAAATGTTTTCTAATTGGAATAATATTACATTTGAATATCTTTGAGATATAACACCTGAAAAATAATCACACAAAGGAATACTACTGTCTTGGCTATAATACTATTTTCTCTCAAAAACAAATGCTGTTATATCAATATTTAGGAACAAAAATATTACGGATTGTAGAGATGCTTTCCTTAGAAACATTTTAAAAAGTTTTAATGCTATCATTATTGGACTGACAGTGTGCTGCTCAAGAGTCCTAGTGAGGTCCAAGGTTCCCATTATGTTGTGGACATAAAATGAAGAGAAAGTTAATCCAATTTCAGAAGATTATAGTATAACTTTACACTGCACAGACTCCAGTATTAGAAATGTTTCATTTTGTTATCAAGCAAAAACTTCAAAGACTTTATGCACTGTAACACATTTTGTTACATTCTCTTTGCTTTTATATTTTGCTATGAATCATTTTTAAAATCTGTTGTACAAAGAGGACTTTTTTCCCCTGGTAACGTTCTTCCCCCCACCCCTTTATTGGAAAACATTATGGGAAAATTGATCCAGAAGGAAAGGAACCTTTGATGATCTTGCACCTGTTCCCCAGACAATGAAGATGTTGGTAATATTCTCATAAAAACCTGCCTTACAAATGTTTTAATTTAAATTAATTTTCCTGAGTAATAAACGACAGCAGCTAAAACTTATGAAGCTATTCAAAACTATTAAGTCAATGATTAAGAAGGCATTAACATCCCAAAAACTAATTAACTAGACTACCAGTACATTGAAGCTGTGTACAGCTTCCAGGAATGCAGAAGCTTTGAAATACTATGCAGAAATTTAGATTGCCATTTATCTTTTCCTGCCTGCTGCAATTGAATTTGTGGAAAGTAGACCAAGAGATGATTCTGTTAGATGGAGGGAGGATGCTGAGCTTTTCTATTCTTACACCTGCATGCATCTTGCCATCGTGTACAACTTTTTGTTGGTGCTTGCCACCACTCGTTGTTCATGACTGGATGAATCAAAGGCCAGTACAAAATTCTTACTGCATTTATAGATGAGTCACTCAGAAAAAAGAAAGTACAGTTTTATATTCAATAAATTAGAAAACCTATCTCATTCATTTTCAGTGACCCACATCTGTCTCTATTTAAAGTGATGGGAAAGGTAGTGATTAACTACTTCATGATTAACTGAATATTGATAACAGGCTAAAGCCACGGAAATATTGTTTGGATTAAGTCATTTCATGCTGTGTGTTAAAGCCTCGGTCACACCAAGTAAAAAATCCTTTATCATCAAAAAGCTGTAAGACTCTGGGGGCCAGTGCAGATTCAGAGAGGGATTCTGCACTTCACACTACATGTAGCTTTCTGAATTTTTCCCTATTTCTGAAAAAAAATCTGCTTGGAAGTCTAAAGATTGTGTCAACCAAAGTACCTAAATAAAAGGTACACAAAATTTAGAGCTTATACCCTCGACACAGACACTGTTATCTGAAGGCAAAGGAACAGAGGCTCCTAGGCTATAAAAAATCATCATATCAACTGTGTTCTTTTTGTGGATATAATTGGCTCCATCTCTGACTTGCTGTGTCCAGCAAATACCAGTGCATTAAAAGTTAAGCTGGAGGTAACCCCTCCGTGATCACCTGCAGTTCTGGGCTCTGGATATTTGACATTTTCTAATATCACTTCATCACAAGGGAAAGGGCTTGAGCCTAAGGTCTTAAGGGAATAATGAGACAAAGAGACATACCTTAAAAAGTAGAGGTACAACGTCGTTGATGAGATGATGGATAGAATTGCATAAAGCATTACAGTGATTAAGACACCAGGAATACCTGACTCCTCTGCTCTTACAAAGACCCAGTAGAGCTTTGCAGCATCAGCAATAGGTTCCTCTACACTGTTTCCAAGTCGCTGTCATGGGGGAAAAATATCAACATAAGAAAATGCCAAACTTGATTAGACAATTTACCTATAGACATAAAAGAACCTGGATTTCTTTATAAGAAGGATTTAACTGTAATTTGTGGGGCATACGGCTTGAAACAAATTTTTACACAAAATTTGAAATTAACCATGAAATGTGTAACAAATTATTTTCTGGCTTATTTGAGTACATCTATAGTGACTTACTGAACAAAACCAAAGTCACAGTGAAAGTACTTAATTTAAGATTCATTAACATATTTCAGGAAAATTGGGAGAGTAGGAAGGCTGAAATTTGCCTTATTTCAACAACAAAAGGAGAATACTATTGAATAATTTATGCTGCTGTTTTTAGGAGTGCTGAGTAAGCGGAAAACCCTGGTGTCAGTGCGTAATTCCAACCTGCTCAAGTCTCAAAATGACTTATTCTTGTCACAAAAAAAATGCTGGTGCCGACCAGACTCTGAAAGTTACTCATACATAGTATTTTGAACCTGCACACTTTGGGGGTTGTGTTCACACCAGTTACCAACTTTAGATCAAATTACTACCACTGGAAAACAAAACTAACCATCATGTTATCTGAAATACTTAATAGAAATATCAGTGTGTTTGTGTGTTTTGCTTAGCTGACACCTCACATAGCTTTTCCCACCAATGCAACAAATAACAGAACCAGTCAAAGAAGGTGGTAGATTCACAAATCTTCACTGAAATGCAATGAAGTGATAAAAATAGAGAAAGCAACTACAAGTAGATTAACAAGGGACACCAGCAGGCTTTTGTTAAATTTTGCCCAAGGGGATTGACCATTTTTAGTGCAGAAGGGACAAGTTCCTCTTTACAAAGTAGTATTTTAATCTGTGTACGTGCATTATCAAGCTGTCTGCAAACTTTTAGTCAGAAAATCAGATGTTCCCCTCATTCCCCATTCCTAGAGTCCTGCCAGTCCAGTTTGAGAAGGTACAAGGACAATCTGTACCATTGAAGAACCAACAAGCGCCAGCATTATTTTATGATATTGTTTTGATTTAATTTCTTTCTTTCCTGAGAAGACATAGACACACCCAATGAGACCAATAGATTTCAAGATACCTGACTGTACCATACTGCTTCTGCTGGGGTGGAATTAAAGATGCCTTTTAACAGTACAAAGTTGAAACCATATGTTTTTTCTTTAATAGCTTTTCTAAAGGTACACGACTGTTACATACTCTGCTCAGTTATGCTACTTATAGTTTATATTCAACTGCTTTGTAAGCAAATAAACAGGTATAACTATTTTCATTCTACTGAAGATGAAACAAATCTTCAGCATTCTAAATATCATAAGGAATTAATATGCATAGAATAAAAATAGTAATTTAATTGGGAATAAGGTGGCTTGTGTAGTTTTTTAAATATTCACAAAGAATCCTGAGGGTTTCATAGCACTCCTATACTACCAGTAAAATATGAAAAAAAAATTCCAAAAAGCTATTCTTTTCCTTTTTTATCCATGTCTGGCTACTGTATTGACACATTATTGCCCTCTGCTGGATCGATTTAGAAGGATTCAGGTACATATCATGGGTCTTCTGCTTCTCAGAGCCAAAACAAATTCCTGGCTTCAATTTTTTCTTTTTAAAGTGACACAGTAACAACCATATCCATACTAAACCATTTTAGCACATTTTGCAAGGATATGAAACTACACCACAAAAAAATCCAGTATTTTCCATTCAGTGTGGGAGTCTGTGACCTCTAGGCTTCAAGAAACCCACACCCTCTGGATTAACTTGCTGGGAATAATCCTTAGGAACAGTCAAAATTTTCTCCCCATTTTTGGCTGCCTTTGTGGTGACATGAATAGTAAAGGAAAGACAATTACAAGTCTGATGATGACCTGTACAAGGACTGAAATTCTTGAATATATTTCTGTTCTCTCTCCACCCTTTGCCACACCGCCAGGTTTCTGTAATAGAAATTACAGGTCCCAGGAGACTGGTATTAGCATATAAAGACTAGTCATTAGTTCAGATCTGTCTGTATTCTCTAAAAAAAAAATAATAAATCCAATGGAATACTCTGGTTCTGTTCTATCTTCCATTGTACCCTCTCTCTTCCAGAAAAAAAAAGCTGTCTGCCTCCGCTGCCTTCTCACCAAAGAGACTGTCTGCCAAGGAAAAACCTCTGCACAGCAGCCACATCCTGACATCCCTCTAGAGAGGCAAAAGTCTGAATGGGGAGTAAGAACAAATTTGTCTTTTACCAAAGCAGTTCTTTGTGGCAAAGCAAAAATGGCATGGGGAAAATGCATCTTTCTGTCAAAGAGATTGTGCCCATTATTTTATGGCTTTCAAAGACAGGATCCAAGAAAGTTGTTTTAATTATAAATTGCTTAGATAACTTTTGTTAACAGCTGTCTTTGTTTCTTATCACACTATAGAGTGATGGTCATGCGAGTATTTTGCAGTCTCTAGTGTTTCTTCTGGTGACGTATCTACATGTCTAAGGAGCTGTTACTCCCTGCATTTTACAACATACAGAGGGGCAAAGTGACTCGTCCTGGGAAAGCTCAGGCAGAACTGGAACTAGAACTGTATTCTCCAAAGTCATAAGAAAGTTTCTTAGCCCTGGAATTTCGTTCTATAAGCCAGTAGTAAACCAAGCCTGGAATCATACATTTGACATAGCACCTTGAACTATGATTTGAAACACCCCAAACATACTACTGGCTTTCTAATATTCCCTTAAAAATAAAATCAATTAGTTAGTAAACAGAGAAAACTTTGTCTCCAGGCCTATCTGTCATTTTTCATAAGTATTAAGGTCATTTAAGATACTAAAATACATTCTAGCACTAAAAACTCATATACAACAGACAACGTTTTAGAAATGTTTGGTCTAAAATTGATTGGCAAATAAATCTGAAATAGCTGCTGAAAGAATGCCAGGAGAAAAAAAAGTTACAAATGCAGTAATGAAAACACGTATAAGAAATCTATCTTCATTTCAGAAGGGATATATACCGTATATTGTGTAATATTTGAACAAATGAGTTTCTACCAAAGACGATCTTGGTGGGTAAAACTGCCA
Organism: Cuculus canorus; assembly: GCF_017976375.1. Lineage (NCBI taxonomy): Eukaryota > Metazoa > Chordata > Aves > Cuculiformes > Cuculidae > Cuculus > Cuculus canorus. The sequence continues at coordinate 92,228,513 of NC_071402.1, forward strand.
AAATTTCAATATGAAGTAGAAAGTTGTGCTTTTTTTTTTCATGTTGTAATGAAAAGACTTGGTTACTTCATTCATATCTCACTTTTTGCTCTGATCAAGCAAAGAAGCCCTATTTGAAATTGATAAAGAATCCAGTCTGACTAGAACTGAATTTTCTCAATATAAGTGTGGGCACACCTCAGCCTTTCCTCCAGTTTTTATGTTTACACCAATATTAGGGGGAGAAAAAAGCATTTTAAATATTTATATATCTCTAGCCTGAATATTGTGGAAATATTATTTTTTCTCCTAAGGTAAAAAAAGTCTCCATCAGTATGATTACAACTAAAATTCAATTCTATACAGGGTTTACACCATAAATTTATTTTTTTTAAACAAAACCCACAAATTAAACCAAATAAAAGCAGATTGTCCAGGTGAAAGCTATGTTTTGTTGCCACATGCTTAAAATATGACAATTACCTCCTAAGTGAGCTCAAATTAAGTATCTTGAAGAGCTATATTTTAATTTTCAAAAAACAATGAATAGGAAATAGCATGTAAACAATGGAAAATCATATTTTAACAGGAGCAGAGGTTAGCAGATGAGGAACTAAGACCTCAGAAAACCTGATCCACAACAAGGACTGTGGATTACTGCTTGATCTGAAGCAAGCAATAGAAACAAAGATGCCTTTGAAAGGCAGACAAGGGCAGAAGAACAGCAATGTCTTGCCCTCAGAAAAGCTTGAAGTGCTTTGCACCCATTGAAAGGACCCCGTGTGACCCGTACAGTGAAAGCCAAATCTGAAAGTCACGTTCTGTGAGACTGGGCGTTACCTCATATGTGATAAAAGCCCAGATCATCAAAGTGCAGAAAGGCTACACAGTGTACACATAGGCCCAGGTGCAGTTGGGAGCTCTACTCTCATGATTTCATGTATGATGAAGCTCCTTCCTTAAAGATGTCTGTCTGTCACTCTCACAAGGCTTTTTAGGTGTGCCAGCGAGTCATATTAACTGTGTTGCATGTGACAGAAGTACACAATAACCTCTCCTTTTGATTTTGCTATTCTGTTAGTCTGTTTCAGCTCTTTAGAAAGATCTTGAAGTGCTGCTCATCAGGACTGCTCATTAACCCATCTCCATTAACATCCAAAATTGCAGTAATCCTTTTCAAAGCAGATGCAGTCATTCCAGTGGTAGATTTACTTTCTTATCTCCATATATGGCTTGTACAGTGCTTTTAATTTTATGCAGAAACACACTGACTTCATTAGATGGGAATTTGTTAATAAAAAGGTAATGCATAACATTATTATTTAATTTCTTTCTAACTTTCATGTTCCATTGCCAGGGGTGGAATTTCATATCTCTCAGTGATTCATTGAATAAAACAAACTTTTGCGTCAGGGTCTCATTCCAGGTTATTTTAAGTGACTTACCCCCAGGACTGAATCCACTACGAACACTGCCAAGGGGTCTAGCACTGTCCAGAGTCCCAGAGCTATGATAAACTTTGACAAGAAGGAAGGGAATGAGTCAAACAGATGCTGACAGCCCCATTTGATCAGGACCATAAGAAGCAGCACTGCGTTCAAGGTTAGGGGTCCCACCACAACCATGACCAACTCTTCAGTGGTGTGCAGCAAGGAGTTCTGATAGCACAGCTCAACGGTGTGTGGGAAAAGCTGGAATCTGTAAATAAGCAAAAGAAAGGGTTTTATCTGTGCTCCTGGCCAAACTATCAAAAATTCATAGAATAATGCAGACAGCATGTTATATTGTAAAGTTGCATCCCTATCATGGTCATAATCCTCCTACAAAAAAAAAAAAAAAGAGGTATGAAGCTACTGAAGTTTTTCCCTTCTCCTCCTGCTTCCACATCACTTGAACTCCTCTGACTCTCAGTTCAGTGGTTACACATCCAGGCTCTCGGGACTGTGACGGCAGGGCTGCAGGAAGACATTAGCTCCCAGTAACACCAATGTGAGCATAGGCCCTGGTTTCTCACCCCTCTCTGCATACTGCAGCACCTCTGGACACCGCACAAAATGGAAAATGAGTTATGGAAGAGTGAAAATGTCCCTCTTGCCACCATGGGGTGCTGGAATTTGAAAATCTCATATAATGAGCAAGTTTGCTGGCACTGTAGGAGACAGGAACTGCACGGTATTGAGTTACACACAGATATTGATATTTAAGGCAAAAAAAACCAGGCAAATTTTGTTCCTATGTAAAGATGAAGTGGTTCGATTTTCCATTTGGTTCCAACTTGTGAGTAATACTGTATTTGGTGGGACTAGAGAGAGCACTCAGCTCAGTCTCTTGTTCTGCATGCACACAGCTACAGACTGGGATGCTGATTCAGTGATGATTCTTGGCTTGAAAACATTATCCTCTATCTAGCAGGTTGCCTGGGACATCTGTAATTAGTGGCTTTGAACTTGACCACCTCTGTCTCACACGTTGCTTCCTTCTGTTGTGTTTCCTTTGCTTTCACAGACTTTTGATGCTTGGCCTCCCAGAAGTTTTAATGCCAGCTGGCTGAACCCTCCTGGTCTGCACAAGGCCAGAAATGAGAGATGGATGGCTTTGCATTAAGATCTAGAAGACAACCTTAACAATACTCAGTGCTGCCCAGACACCCTGTTCAAATTTTTGCCAATAATCCCAAGTATCACAGCAGACACAGGTCAGAGTTGCATGCTACTGGCTCCTACTAACTGATTCAGTTTGGCATGACACTTTAAAGTGAAGAAAAGAAACAAAAAGTTCCTACTGGAGAAATCTTCCCTTCTCTAAGCATGACTGATTTTTTTTTGCTCTGTAAACCCATTCTCTACTCCTACAACAACATAAGGGGAACTATCTATCACCTTGTGGACTTTTCTCCATCTTTTCTTTTTTCATGCCAAGTAATGACAAGTAATGATTTTCCTGGAATTCTCTAGAGAGCTCTGATTCTTGAGCTAAAGTCAATATATCATAGAGTTAAAATTGGTCAACACATTGCACTCCTCATAGTAAAATTGATATACGTAAGTTAAATACTTCAAAGCATTTTACTCATAGATAATTTTGGTAGCATCAAATATGATTTAAATGCTTCTTCAGTTTTGTGCACTTCTTAGGCATTTTTAAATACTTGATCCAAAACGATAAACGATTCTTGCAGAAGAAATATAACCTGCTGCATACCTCAGAGGGAAGAGAGGTAGGCATGACACAAGATGCACAAATGGACACATCCTATTCCTGGCTGAAAATTTACATTTTTGACCCATTCACCTTTGTTTTAGGGTCATATTTACATATTAGATCATTTGGAGTCTGGACATGGTCCTTGTTCTCCTAGTGTCTGGAGAGGCTCCCATCAGGACTTGCATGCAGCACTCTTAGCACAAGTCTTAGTCATCAGTTCTCTTTATAGTGCACAGGAACCCTTTTGAATCAATTATTTGTAGAAATATTCCAACAGTGAAAAAAGGAGCAGGACTTACTTTGTAACAGGAACGGAGATGGTCTGAAGAAAGAGCCATTGGCTCAAATAATGTAGGTAAAGTCTCATGAACCAAAGCAAAACTACTAGCAGGGCAAGCAGCCAGAAGTCCCCGGAGCGCCAGTGTGCAGGTCCCAGCTCTGAGAAGACTGTGTATACCACAAAATGGAAATGCTCAACAACTCGCCTGGACAATTTCACTTCAGCAACAGAATGACAGCTGGAAATATATGGAAATAAAACAGTGTCATGCAGAAAAAATTACAAGAAATAGCAGTCCCTAAACCACTGTAGAGTCCTGTTATGTGGCACAGATTCTAATTGTAACTTTTGATTGACTAACGCATCTGGCAGGAAAAAAGGAATAGTTTTTTTCCATTGCAGTCTAGATGATAGTCACACCATTTTCATACAGAAAACAGCAAATAACATCTAAACTCAAGGTTTAGAAAATATTTTGCTGCCATTTTAATTTTAATTTTCTCATAAATTTCTCCCTGAGGACCACTTTATCACTTTGTCTCAGCTTGAGAAAATGGCAAAAAAAGTTATCATATTTGTACTAAAAAAAAGTATTCGTTTTACTGAAAAATGTGAACAGCTTTTAGGCTGTCCTCTTTGGGTAAGAGAACTTCACTCATATTTCATTATGAGCTAAAATGTGAGCTAAAATTCCTCTTCAAACAAATTTCAAGTGGAAGAGAAAATAGAAAGGAACTTGTGCTGTATAGTATTCTGGTACTGACTGTGGTGTTATTTGCCTTTCCAGCTAATTATTGTACTGCTTCAAAGGGAAAACAGGGGAAAAAGAGGGATGAGATGCAGAGATGTAGCCTTGGCATTGTGTTTCTAAGAAACTGGAGTCTCTCAGCTGATTCAAAACTAAAAAGACAGTAGCTTCTTTGACCTTTTGAAACTTCTAACTGGTACGCTTATTTCCACTGATTTAAATGACTAAGCAGCTGGGATGCACAATTCTAGGACTAAATATGATGTCACCATGTTCAAACTGTTAATTATATCAATTAAGGCTCTTGACAGTTCAGAAATATAAAGATCTTTTTGTGGAAGAAAACATGCTGGCTTTTTAAAGTGCAGCGTATGACTGGAGAAGAAGAAACAGCAATACTTGCACTGTATTTTAAATGCTTTTAAGTATTTTCCTGCCTACACACATGTGCTTCTCAAATAGCTGTGGACATTCCTTTCTCTAGAAGTCACAAAGAGAGGTGCAAATAACACTGGAAAAACATAAAAGGACACTACATTTTGTCTGGATTTGAATGAGCAGAATCAACAGAATCAAAAAAGACCCAAACTTGACAGCCATATGTCTGGATTTGGGGACCAGTCTTGGCATCACTTTGCTCCTGACTGTCAGTGTTGAGCAGGATGTTTGTGTAGGAGAAGTCATGCTGTCAGCAAGCCCCTCTTCTCATGAGAAGGTTCAAGCTTTAATTGCCTGAAGAACAGGAGAAGTTGTCAGGGACATATCACAAAAAAACCCCAGGTTTGGGGTCACTAAGAAGGCCTCAAGTACAAATCACCAAAACTTTTCACAGAAGCCTCTGTTTGGCTGAGACAGGTCATCCTTTCAGTGACTGCAGGTTCATCTGTCAAGGGTTTTGAAGGGCTTTTTGAGACACTGTAGTCCACTTAGCTTATATTCCAATTAGTCACAAAGTCCTACTTTACAGACATTACCACATCATGAATCATCTTCTTCATATTGTAATCATTTACCAGAGAAGCCTACAGAAACTTCACCATACATTTCATTAACACTACGAAATCTCAGTCTAGGATTATGAGAGAAAGAGACAAAGAAAAATGTAAAACAAGAAATATAATTGACTGGGTATTATACTACATTAACAAGGGCATTCTGGATGTTCTGAACTCTGAAGGTAGATTGGAATATGCTTCCTTTTATATAGAATTTTTTGTTAATAATTGCCATCAAAGTATTCACCCCTTGAGGAGGGCTAGTAGGGTAAGATTATTCACATATTTATTTTAGTTAGAACAAGTAGTTTGTTGTTTGTGGAGGAAAAAAATAGAAAGAAAAAGAAAAGAAAAAAATAATACTATCTTAGTTCATATTAGCTCTTAATACTCCTCTCAACCTTCATCAAACAAGCAGAATTACATAGACGTCCCGCTCAGCCTCACCCATGTCAGAAATTCATATCCTATAGGGATCACTGCCAGCTTTCACCTCTGTACAGAGAACATAAGTAACCATGTATTTTCCACAGAAGTCTAGACTGAGATCACCATCTCATTTCATGTAAGAGTCATTTTCTACTAGATTATTTGGGCTTAGTTTACTAAATGAAGCACCCCCAAACACGTAACACTAGAGTGAATTGTTCAATATACGATCTGTAAAAAGTTTCAAGACATAAATCCTTACTCCAACCCAACACATGGATTGAGAAGGAGGGCATGTAGCTCAGAGTACTGAAAATACCATGTCCTCTTTCATTAACAGGAGTCCTGGAAGAGCAGAAACACTGAGAAGCATTAGTGACCAAAATACTGGTTTGGGAAGGTGAGGTAATGTCTCCCCTACACAGGCAGGATCTGGCAATGCAGTCAGTACTTTCACAGGAGTTTCATGAATGCACTTACCCCAGCTCTGTAACTCACTGTGTGGAAGCTGCCTGCATTAAGCACCATGAGCGCACCATAAAAGGTGTAGCTATTGAACTTCCCTAAGACCTAGGCAGCAACAAAAATATTCAACCTGTGCCTTCCTCCCTCCACTGCTTCCCAGCCTGCTTCCACTTCCAAGAGGTCAAAAGAGAGCTAGTGTCTCCACTTGCAAGTTACATCATCCCTGCTGAGATGCTGGCTCTCCCAACCATGGGAATCCACCTACTCAACAAACTCACAAAGGAAAGAAGAGAAAGTCAGAGCACGTTCATTTTATCAAGCCCTAGAAGTCTTCCACTGGAAATAGCCCTGCTTAAATCACTACGGCAATGTCTATGATGTCTTTTCTTTGGTGTATCTTTCCTCTGAAAAAACAATAGCAGCCCAGAAACTCCATAGAAAGCCAAGCTTGCTGGAAGTCAAAGAAATCAAGAAAAATATATCCATTAGTTAGAACCAAACAACATTAATTTTGACATTTGAAACAGCAATTTTTTTTAAAGACGTGATGATTTTCATCACACACTTTGACCATCATTTCTAGCTTTTAACTGTAAATTAAATTTCTCTTTATTGTTTAATTTGTCAGCAGTCCAGATTCTGAGTGTCACTGCTGTTCTAGTTTGTACTTCCCTGTGACTGTGTAACGTCTTGACATGAACATCATCAGCCAATGATAGAAATTGGTGGAAAATACAGCATAGCTAGTGACTCAGTGAAGGTCTTAACCCATAAGTGGAATCTTTTCATTTGCTTAAAAACAAATTCAGTGGGCCCCAACTTACTTGTAAGTTACAGCAAACTATTCCCAAGTACTCATTAATCATGCTATAAGGCTGTTTACTGGTTGCCACTTCAAAAGACTGGTCTTAAATAGTATTTTATTGACTTTTTTGAAGAATGAAGAAAGGAAGAGGCAGAAACATGAAATGAAATGAAATGAAATGAAATGAAATGAAATGAAATGAAATGAAATGAAATGAAATGCGCCAAACAAGTGGAAACAGCCCCTTTAAAGATTTTTAGCTGCTGCTACTAGGGAAAGCTTGTGGGTGGAGTGATAGTCCTGGCCGAAACACTTTTCAGAAGAGATTTATATAAAGTTGCTCTAGGGCAGAGAGCATGAGTATTACCTTTCAAAAACTAAACAACTCCTCCACCCACAAAAAAACCAAATCTCAACCCTTGGCTGAAAAATATATAAAGCTCCAGATGAGAAGCCACTTGAGCAATGGATTTATCCATGATTCCTTGGATTACTGGTAAGTAATTTGGCTGAATGTTTCTGTTCTAGGGCATTAGTTTTGCATTTTTCTTTACAAAATGCTGCAGTAACAAATAGCAGAGACTGAATTATCATAAAACCAGGTCAATTATTTAAATGGAAATTGTTCAGAAGGAAAGAAACGATGCACAGATTCTCTTAAACTACACTTGATGATGATTACAGAAAAGTAATGTCTGATAGGAAGTAGTGTGTGCTGTTAGGTGACAACTTTGCTGCTGAAGAACTACAGAGAAGATTTGTATAATACACTGCAGGACTAGTACTTACAACTGATGCTGGGGGTAGATTCTCAGTCAAAGCACCCATGCTTGTTCCAGACCTACACTGGTGTAAACCAGGCAGGAGTATTCATGATCTAGTCCTCAATGTATCTAATATTTGCTTCGCATAAAATAAGGCAAAATAAATGCTTTATGTTACCCATACAGCCTGAGCAGATTTAAAAGAGCAAATGCAGACATGAATGGCTTTATGCAAATTACTTTCAGGGAATCACAGTCCTCACAGCCCAAGAATATGTGCAACATATTCACTCAGTTCACAAATAAAAAAATCACTCCTCATCATCACCATAACTGGCAAGTATTTAAACTTAGCCATAAATTCCTTCATGGCTTATCAACATTAAGGAAAACACAAGAAATACTGCCCAGTGTTACTATGACTAAGTGCTATCAGTTTCAGTGGAAAACCAAACCTGCACCTAAGGTACATCCAAAAATAACACACTAATATGTGTAGCCCTTAAAATGGAAACCAGTTAAGAGCACCACTAATGAAGCATGAGGCAGAATAGAATTTAGTTCATTCTGCTGTGCACAACATATATATGAAAAATACATAATTTTATTATCATTAGGATTTTTTTACTATTCCTCTTGCATGATATTTTCCCTTTATAGAGCTCAAATTCCATTACAAAAACATTGTCTTTATCACAGATTCTATAGTGATAATACAAATTTCATTGCCAGGCTGGGGGAGCACAAGACGTTGGGAGGGAACACAGCTGAGACAGCTGACCCTAACTGACCAAACAGATATTCCACACCATATAACATCGTGCTCAGCATATAAAACTTGGGGAGAAGAAGACCGGGGGAACTTTGGTTTGATTACCTTTGTCTTCACAAGTAACCACCACATGTGCTGGAGCCCTACTTTCCCCCTACCTGTAGATGGGAAGTAGTGAAGGAATTCCTTGTTTTGCTTTGCTTGCATGTACAAAGCTTTTCATTTACCTATTAAACTGTTCTCAAACCCTTTCCTCACTTCTACTTTTCTGATTCTCTCCCCCATACCACCAAGGAGGGAGTGAGCAAGGAGCTGTGTGGTGCTTAGTCACCAGCTGGGGTTAAACCATGGCAGTTTGAAAGCACCAAGAAAGGGGATACCACAAATAGTTACAGGGGCTATCTACTGTAAGAGACATAGCAATAGACCTGAGGGGATATTAAGCAATTCCTTAACATACAAATGCTGACAGGAGAATTTGTTCTACAGATTGCTAAAAAATCTGAAATCACGGTACGGAAGAAATGCTGTTTATTTTTCAAGTGCACCTGCCGCAGAAAAAAAGAAACTGCCAGAAGCATACAAAATCTAAAAACACCAAAGGTAGTCTTTAAGAGCTAAACATTCTTGCAATGCAAGAAAAATAGTCAGCCAATAACTGCAATAACTTCTTGGGGCTTGCTGCAAAGAACATGACACAGGTATGTGAACGCACACACCAACCCAGGGAGGAGCAGGGTGATGGTGGCTGAGTTCCTTCCAGGGTCGAGGCCTTGCCAGCTCACAAGGGGATGGCCAGCAGGCAGCAAGCTCTGGATCAGCAACAACCCAGGTGTGTTTGCATCACGTGCATAGCCAGGAGCCAGAACAAGCACATCAGCTGAACTTTGCCCAAAATCCACTTATGCCAAGAAGCTCATGGGAAGATATGCTGACACAGCTGTTGCCTTGGAGGGACCACTGTGTTCTTCCATACGGGGGGATGGACACTGTGGGTCAGTGGGCCAAGATGTGTTCATTTAAAAGGACGAGAAGGAAGTGCTGACAGCTTCATATTCCTCTAGATACATCTGTGCTAGCCTCAAAATGGTAGACACAGCTTTCACTATAAAAGAGTTTATGACAACAGAAAACTGGCAAACAACAGCAGATTCCTGTCCTCAGCGGTCCCTTTACCCATGTTTAAGACTGGCAGAGGAGCCCATCTCTTGCCTTTTACTAGATGAGAATTTCCTGAGGGAATTAGCTGAGGCATTCACAAGAAGAGATTTTTTACCAAGCTGGGGAAGGATGCATAGGAGGAAGGAAGAATTGCAAAATGTAAACAGAGTGGAAATAGTGCTGGAGGACAGTGTGGTTCCTTGTAGAGAGCTGGCAGAGCTTTGCACATTTCAGCTTTGAGCAGCATCTGACAATGACAAAGCAAAAATGACAAAAAACAAATCATTGTCATCACACTGCAGTTTAGGTAGGCCACTAAAAATTTGCCTATTTCATGCTTAACTGCATTTTCATGAGCCCATTGGATTGGCAAAATGGTCTGGAAACCTTACAAGAACAGACTTTGTTGAAATATTCCAGTCTGTCTGATTCCAGCTCTGGATGAGAACAAACATGAAATGAGGAAACTCCAATGTAGCTTTCAGAACTTTTAAGAAGCTCTGGTTTATATTTCATTCTAGAAAAGAACAAAATGCAGTTATTCATTCTCACAACACGACTAAGCCAATCAAGCACCAAAAGAAAACACGTAACTCCTACTCTACTTCTTGCCCTCTGACTGCTTTAAGTAAATAATATGGCATTGAATGAATTAGAAAAGGGCAAACATACACAGGAGGATGCAAGATGTCAGTGGAGGTATAGATTTTGCAAAATCAGCACTGTCTGTAACGTTGTTTTACCAGTAAGAAATCACATATTATCAACCTTGTGCATGAGCAATAAAACAAAGAGTTTAGGACCTAGAGAAGAACTTCACAGGTCAACCAGAGTAAGACGTATACCTACAAGCTCATCTCAATTAGAAACAAAAAAAAACCTAGAGGAAAGATACTAGGCCTATAACATCTAGAGAAGTTCAGGAGAATCAAGGTAAGAAATGTTTTATCTATGTAAATAGTAGCAGCATACCCTATCCAGGAAAAAAAGAAATACATATATATAAATATATATATGTAGGTAGTACTCATGCTTAAGCTAAAGGAGTTCCCCGTACATGATGTGTGGAACAGTTTCTACCTTGACACAGCAAACATCCCCAAGGACATTTGCTCTGTCTGGAGGAAAAATGTAATCTTCTTCCTGACCATATACATATCTACTTTTGAGAGCCACTAAACACTCAAACACCATCTGTGAGCTGTGCATTCATCTGTAACACACCAATTTAGCTGGCAGGCCATTGGGAAACAAGACTCTGAAGTTGCCAAGTTAAAATCGCAATCCAGTACCAGCCAAAACTCCACCAAGTAAACAGGTGAGGCTTCCAGTGAGCATTGTAGCAGAGAACAATGAAGCTTCAAAATAAGAAACAGCCTTGTGGTGTGGGGGGAAAAAAAAAAAAGGAAAAGGCATAGCTTTGATCTTTACCATCCTGGACTTCATTAGAAGCAGCATCACACTGAGAGCATGAGTCTGTACAGCTGGAGTCAAACAGCCACCTTCCTTCAGCGAGAACTGACAGACCTGTGGCTGCTGTAGATACAGTGGGCAAGACACGTGGTGCATAGGATGATCCTACATTTCAGAAAGACCTTTTGCTGGCTGGCTGCACAGTGATGAAACTTTATCTTACACAAACACAGATGAGCCACAAGTCAAAACCCCTTTTCGTCTTCAGTTGCATGTTTTTCAGAGCAACAGGCTGAAACAGAAATTGAATTCCTGCACGCTTGCATTGTTTCTCTTGCCACAATGGTATGAATGTGAAGATGCTGGAGTTGGGATATCGATGGTTAAACTGAATATACTGTTTACTTCATGTGCAGATTTATAATACTCATGAACCATAGGAACAGGTGAGTATAGAGATGAAAGAAAACAATGAATCTTTTGATGTAGCTTGTACATAAAAATGTTTCTAAAAGGCCACTAATGTTATTCCAGTCAGACCTCTAGAAGCTTCTATACAACCTGATAAAAATGCGCTTCCCTTTTTCATAGCAAATTTTACAAGGACGAATTAAGTAGGCAAAATAGATAGAGTCCGGGGAAACAATGGGACATGTATTTAGAGTAATTTTGACATTGGGGATTAATTTTTCACTTGATATCAATTACCTTCCTTTAGTTAATAATTATTTTATGCACCAAGTTGTCCATGCACAGAAGAGTTTGACACAAGAACAGCAATCTTAGAAGAGAGTATGACGTGACCTGGGTAAGGCCAATTAGAATGCAGTTGCAAATTTAAACATGGCCAGATAAGACAAGGCATGAAAGTACAAAGAAAATGTTGTAACCTGAAAAAGAAATCTCACAAACAGAAAACTGGCTGAAATATGTAGAACACTTACAAGTCATACTTTGCCCAACTGTAGCTGTAATGAACCATTTTGGAAGAATTCTTCCTTAAGATTTTGAAGAAAGAAAACAATCTCAGGTTTGAACAGATGACTAATGATGATTTTAATGATGACATTTTAATGATGACACTGCATTTTAAAAAATGGTTTTGCTTTAATAAACCTGTTTTCTGGAAGAAAATTCATCTATGTTAGGCCAGCTTAATTAAATCTTTAAGAGCCTTAGGTAAAAAAAAAAAAAGAAGGAAGGGATGTAAAGTTATATGCATATGTGCATGTGCTGAATATTCTGGGATACTATTATATTTAAAATATTATTAAGCAGTTATCAAGATGAGAAAACTTAGATACTGTACAAATGTTTTAAATTCAGTTACATTATGGAAAAACACAGCTATAGGAAATATTAAACTGATATCTTTTAAAAAGATCTATATAAACACCACTGAAATTATAGTAGAAATTATCCATACAATTTAGTCAAACAAAACCATCACATAATAACAGTATTAACTTTTTCTTTTCAGTTTAATGCCATATTATTATATTTAGATGTCTGTTTTAGAAAGTAATTTGTGTGGATGGCTCTGGAGAAAAACCAAATATTAAAGAACTAATTTAATTCCTTCTGAGCTATGTTTGATTCAAAAATATTTATTTCAGAATATCCCAGTATTGCAGAATCTGACTAGAAATCCACCTTGAACTATGTGCACTTTGACTAACTCTCTCCCCAAGGCAAAATGATCCTGCATTCAGCAGGGTTTTATCCCGGTCTTCTAAAGGACTTACACAGAATGTACCTGATATAACTGGACCAGAATGTCAACCATGATAGAAATTATGATCAAGACATGGAGGATACATAATGAGAACCTTATCTATTTTACAGTGGACTGCTGTTGGTAGGGGAGTACCTTTAGGGGGTTGTTTACAGAAATCAGGTCTCCAGCCTTTAAAAAAAATACAGAGAGAGAAAGGGAGGAAGGGAGAGAGGGAGGGAGAGAGGAAGGGAGAGAGGAAGGAAGGAAGGAAGGAAGGAAGGAAGGAAGGAAGGAAGGAAGGAAGGAAGGAAGGAAGGAAGGAAGGAAGGAAGGAAGGAAGGAAGGAAGGAAGGAAGGAAGGAAGGAAGGAAGGAAGGAAGGAAGAGAAAACTATGTAATTTCTTGTAGAGTGCTCTCCTTCCTGCTTGTTGTAATGAATGACATAATGGAGAAAAAAAATTGCTGCAGCTTTTTTCTTAAAAATCAATGTGTGATTGCTAGCTGCACTGGGAGTTTGAGGGATATTCCCTTATCAGAGAAAATCTCTAGATAACATACTTTCCTCTATTGCCCATAGCTGCATGTAAGACATGGCAAGACAAATGCAGGCTTCCTTTTCTGTTGGTGTCATCTATTGATCCAGTGAAATGTTCTTCATCTGAAATTTCCTTCCCAAAGGGGACATTTGCTATGAGAAGCAAACCTTTCTCCCTTATGCTAAGAAATCCTGAAACTTCCTGCTAATTACTACACAGCATCATGATAATACATAACACTGGCAGTCTGTAAAAAATAAGCTCAAATGAGACATGAACCATCCTTTTCCTGGTATAAATGCTGCTTTATGATACTAAAAGTGTATAATAAAAAAGTGCAATATAATAAACTCCTTGGGTGTTTTCTTTGTGCTTTAGATAAAAATGTGTGTTGTGTGTGTGTTTTTCTTTAGGGGCATTTCCTCTCAGACACACTCAAAAAAGTTGTCCTAGGTGTGACTCAGTGACCTTCAGTATGAGTCAAAATACTAAACAACCTCACCATGAGAAACACCAGTATCAGAGAATACTGAGAAGCAGAGGAGTAGATAAAGAATGTTGAGGTACAAAAAGGAGACTATGCCTACAAACAAGACCCTGCAAAAACCACATTCATTTGTGCATCTACACTTGTAGGAGAGAGGGATAGCATAGTGTACAGGGCTAAGACATCGGTACCCTCAGAGAAACTTCACTGAGAGCAGAAAGTGAGAACATAGGAAAAAAGCAAACTCCTTTAAAAATAAAAATTGATTTGTAAAAGACATAGTTAATCAATATCCATATGAATCTCTGCTGTTTTGAAGAGCTTTTGATATGGTTCCTAGGTGAGTACAATTTCATCAAACTGAACACAGAGAAACATTTATATATTAAAAAAAAATATTTCAGCAGCAGTAGAGTATCTTGAACTCAACACCCCTAGCCAAAAGAAAGTTTTGCTGAAGAGTAAAGAAGGGCTGCATACTTTTTAAAGATGGCAATAAACTTATATCTTCAGTTCAAACAAAGAGGAGTATTATACTACTTGTCTGCCACACACATGATTTCTAAGTAGTGCCTTTCTAAAAGAAAATTGTTGTGAGACTTTACTCATACAAGAAGGATTCCCAGGAACAGAGGAACTGACTTTGTGCTGGAATTTCCCTCTGAGGGGTCAATAACTGAGGTACTTCCTCTCTAAACCCCTTGCTAAAATTGGCCGTCAGGTTCAGAAGTTACTAGATCTAGAGTGAAAGGCAGCCTTACCTTGCTTCCTAAAAGACCTGGCAAAGAAACAACCCCCCATGTTCAGAAACCATTGGACCAAAGTTTCCAAAGCAGAAGAATAATGCACTTGGGCAGAGCAAAAGCCTTGTTATTTTTCTGTCTCTGATAAACAGTAGTTGGCAGGTATTAAACCTACCATGCAAATAACTTCTCTATTCATTTTCTTTTTCCTGTGTATGTTTGTGTGCAAGCATATTTGTAAACAATGGAGTTTATTAAATAATGATTTTAAAAGCTCTCAGAAAATATTTTTTGTCATTTTTACAAAAATACATTTGTGTTTTTTTCTTGGAAGCTTTAGATTTTTCATCAAAGGACTGTAAATACCTGAAAGACAACTGCAGTTTTTCAAAGAGCTTGGGTAGCCCAGACAGTAAAGGTAAGAAACAGTTAAATAATCTTCAAAAGTCAGAGGTCATTCTGAATTTAAGAGTTCGGGTTACCTTACTCTGCTGAAAGACTGACTCATAGGCGTGTGTGGTTGTCAGTTTGCCAGTCGGCCCTAAAACTTAATTTCCTACATTTCTATCTATGATAAAGACATTCACACAATCTAAAAGGACAAAACCCCATTATCTTAGACCCACAAGGTTTTCCACTACTAGTCTGAATCCAGATAAGAGTTCATTGACTTGCAGCAGACTGCACCCCTTTGACTCAACACAACTGATACCTCATTCAAATAGAAGCACCTGCAAAGTAGTCATGCCTTCCTCTTCTTGACAAAAGTTCTCGCCATATCTCAGTGTGATGGTCTAACAACATTACTGAGTCTGGTGCTCTTTCGTCTCTAACAGCTTCTACTGCACCACGATTCTTATCCATCCTTCCTTCCTTCTTACCTGGAGATTTTTGTTTAGTTGCGATGTCTAATAATCAGGTATGCTTAAGCAGTATTAATTCAGTTCAGTTAAGTAACCTCCTTACCCTCTCATTCATTCCCATACATTTGGTAGCAGCATAGGGGTGCAAAAACTGCAAGAAGTCAGGCAGGGCAGTCAGGGAGAGGTTTCCAAAGATACCAAAGGAATTCAGCTGCTGAAATGCAACTAGAAAGACCATTGTGGTTACAGGAAACAGACTACTTTGAAAACCTCTGTCTCAGTTCAGACAATAATGCTCTCTCAGGCTCTTGATATTTTATAGCCTCTTTTTCTTGCTTAATATGTGGCTTTAATAATCTTTATATCCTTAAGGATCAACCTAAAACTTACATGATACACGATGTATCAGAACGCTTATGATAAAATTTTAGTTTTCCCATTTAGTTTCTTGTTGGTTATATTTTAGTTGTGTAACCTTAAAATTGTGTTAACACAGTGTTATTTTTTATTTTGTTGTTGGTTTAACCTGAAGGCAAATTGTTTCACAGGTCATATTTGATGTTATTCATATTTGATGTTATTCTTTCAGCTTAAAGACTTCAAATCACTAACAAAAAAAAAAAAAAAAAAAAGAAAGAGAGAACATTTGAGTGGTTTGGGATGGGGGGAGGACTCTGCTTATTAAATAGTTTTTGCTTCCTGGGCTCAAGGTTTGAAGATAATATTTACAAAGTCAATGCTTTTGTCAGGGAACCTTCTGTTGCATTTTTAGAGGCACTCAGCAAATTCCAGCAGAGGATCTCTAGACACAAAAGACAAATACAACCACTGCATGATTTAGATTGGCTTTATGTTTGTGGGTCATGAGACTTGTTGCTGAGCATGTCAGAGTCAGCTGTGACATTTAATGAAGGCTATCCAAAACTTCATAATTCCCATAGCAAAAGAAAGACTGTGCTCTGGGTTTGGTTTGGGGGTATGGTTTTCTTTTTTCCCCTTCCTCTTTTGGGGTTTTGATTGGGGTCTGAGGCTGGAATTAGTGAATAAACTCAGTTACTGAAAAAGAAAATAAAAGTATGGAACAAGCTGGTGTTTTGAAAAACGTTGAATTGCGTAGATTTCTTTTTTTTCAGAGGCATCATTTAACATTTAAAATAAGTATTAAATTTCCCTTCAGTTCAAAAGTTAAGAATCATTCATGAAACTAGGAACGATAATCACACTATATTATACCCTGTCTCATATATGTCTCAGGAGTGCTGTGACTTGTCATAGCATGAAGGAACCTGGAAAAATGACTGCTTACTACTTCAAAAAGAAGACATATAGCTAAGATGCTCATTAATGAGGCAAAGTAAAATTAATTGACATGTCTAATAGTTCTTTTAATATAGCCTCTAAGCCTTGGTGTGTCAATTCTCAAATTACCCCTGACATTCTTTCTTTCAGTGATCTTGTGTCGTTTTGCTAGGAGAGAGAAATAACCTTTCTTCACCCTCTCTCAGTGTACTTTCTAGGCAAGGGTGTTAGACGTCCAGAAAAATGAAATGCATTAGCCCAGTTGCCTTAGCCTCTCTCCAGGTCACGTCTAACCTCCCAGACTGCAGTATTCCAGCTTTGTGACTGCTGTGTGTTAATGATGCATCTTTCCTGGGGCATATGTTGGTAAAAACACAAGCTTAAAAAGCCTAAATGTGTCATCCTTTCTGCATTTCTGCACTGCTCTTAAGCACTCCTTTTACTGAGGTCAGAGTTTCTTTCAGCACATCAGGATTTTCTCTACCTCTGCTTTCCCAGCAATGATTTCTCCTCTCAAAGAGACTGCCTCTTGCACCCTGTGATAGTCTTTCATACTTTCTCCAACATAGCCAGTGAAAGAGCATGCCTCCTTGAACTTCCATTTTTTCACACTATTATCACTTAACCCAGACTGGAAAAAAGCTGTTTCCAATCATTTGCCTGTTAGTCAACTTTTTGCCTGACAGCAAATCCTTTGATCAAGATGGTTAGTCTGTGTGTATAGGCTCATCTAAGCTTATTTAAATTTTATAATTGCCCCGATATTTCATCAGTTGGTATTTCAGTCCTACATGAGATTAGGAAAGAAAGAAAACACAGAGAAGGTAGACAGGTTACATATTGCATCTGCAGTTTGTAGTGTGTCTCAAAAGTCCACAGGATTCCCAATATTAAACAGCATTTGAGACTTCACATTGGCAGATTTTTTAAGCCATATTCCCAGAATCTGCAATAATCCTCTTTGCAACGTGATTTTCCAGGTCATGTTTTTTTGTATGTAGGTTAAATTATGTGATCTGGAAGTTAGCCCTTTACAGATCATAGTAATAAATCTTCTAATACTTTAAAAAGAACAGCTCTTCATACAGAATGAAAATCACGTGTACCAGTATGCCAGATCCTTATAATTTTGTGAAAAAAAAAAAAAAATCTTTAAGATAGTGTTCATTTTATATTTAATAATTTCAGCCTTTCTGCTTTGGGTATTCATATCTCTGGGCTTTCCTGTAAGAAACGGATCTGCATGTGCTGCAGAGTATAAGCACACTCAGACCAGTAGTCAAGAAAGTACTACAGAAGTACTGTCCATAGAGCTGCATGTGTGCACAAGTCCAAGGCACCTAGAGAATACCAGATTTCTTACACATTTAAAGACTTATTAGTCCACACACACTAGATCTAACTTGTCTCAGGCACAGAGAAGTCCCCTCTCATGTGCTGTAGAGCAAGTCTGTACAGCCCAGTGGATACATCTGGATCTGCCATGTGGGCTGTCAAGTTCCAGACATCTTGAATGAATGTTGAAAGTCTTCAGCTTCTACCCAGGCCCAAAAAGGGAGAATCTGGGAGATCCAGGTTCTATGAAGTCTGGTGAGAAACAAATGTGAAATTCAGTACATTTCTCTGTGAATGTTTTTCTATTTTCTGATACTTTTTGAACAGTCTAACCAATCAGTACTAAAATATCAGGGAATATCATAGCTATCACTGCCCAGAACTCCATTGATTTTGACACAAAGTAATATGAGAACAGGGAAAACATAAGAGAATGGGCAGAGAAAGAGCAGAGAGAGAGTTTATGAGAAAGAATAAAGGCATGTAAAAGTCGTCCCCAGAAAGCAAATGAGTATGAAGTTCTGTATCTATGTTTTTCCATGATACACATTATAATAAGAATACAATAAGGATATTGAGGCACAATGGGCAGAATATTATCCAAGGTAAAGTAAGCCAGTAACAGGTTGGTGATTCTTATTGTCCATTTGCTTTTTCATGCTGAATCTAATTCTGTGTTTCTGAGATGTAGGAGTTACAAAAGATAAATACCTGTGTGGGCAAAAAGAACCAGTATTATCTATTCCATGCCGCATGGGACCTCACTTTAACTAATCCATGAAGGTCTCTTAGAAGTTTTTAGTTGAAAATTCAAGATGGATGAGAAGTCACTTCCTTTCATGTGAATATTTTCAAAAGACAATTCGGATCTAAAATTTGGATGAAAATGTTGGAAACAAAAATGTTCATGTACTGATATTTTTGTTAATGAAAGGACTTATTTTAACCATTTAAAGACATTTGAAATTATTTTTACCTTTTCAATAGAAAATGAACACCTCTGTATACATTAAAACATGTGGAAAAAATTAATTTCAAAATAAATATTCTTTTCAGAATATCAACATGGACTATTTCAATAGTCTCCAAACTTTGTTTCAACTATCCTTTCCTGAACTGGAAGAAGCATTAACACCAGATCTTTCCCACAATTTCTTTTTTTTAAAAAAAGCTTTGTTTTCCAGAGAAAAGAGCTTTGTCAAAAGAAAAAAACAACAAACAAAACCCTCAACTATGGCAGTATAACCACACATCCTTGATTCTGACAGTCATATGCTTCCTTCACTTCAGTGGGTAGCTTGAGACAGATTGTAAAATACTAGTGTGTCACCCATTCCAGCAAGTATTGTGGCAGGCTATGAAGAGTACTGAGATTGCACTCATAGTGAGAAGGAGGGGTGCAAATTGAAAATACATCTTCCATTGTGCAATTTGAGCAATCAGGGGACTGTCCTTATGCTGAGAGACTGTGCTCTGACTTGGTCATAAGGCTGCCGGAGGCTGTGTGGGAGGACTGGGGAATGTTTGGCAAGTCCTGAGAAAGAAAGAGGGGGAGAACTCTGCACTGAGCAAGTCACACCCCAGGATGTCACCGAAAGGCAAAACCAGGTTTTCACCACACCAATCAACCAGCTAAAAGGTGATTGTGGATCAGTTAAACCACAGTTAACATTAAAGTACTGAAAACCCTGGACAGCTGTCTGCAGTGGACTTCAAAAATACTTTGCCCACAAATCTTTCCCTCCTTCGTAACAAATAAACTGGGACTCAATTGTACACAAGGGCTTGGTGCAGAGTCTTGAACAATAAACTGGTTAGATTTATTATGAGCAGAGTTGGATGACACAATGCTGGAAATATATGCAGCCAGCCTATGAGACTAGGCTTGGTTACAAAAGCATCCACCACCAACCTATTTTAATTCAGAATGCCAAAGATGAAGAATGTTTGCTGTGAGCTACAGTTACTTGGGCATCCTCACTGTAAACATGAACAAATCAGCACACAATCACACATACATTGCTTTTCATCCTTCCTTTCTGTAAACAGAGCATATTTCCCCTAGTAAGAAGTCTAACTTCAGTTTTTCAGCTGACATAACCGCTTTGCTGAAGCCACCAGATTTGAAAGCTAATCCACACTGGTGAAGTATCTGATCCGTTTTTGTTTTGCTTATTTTCTTAATATACACTTGGTGCTTTTTATTCTAGTAGTATATCTGGTGATTTTAAAATTAATAGTAATCTACATTTCTTGTGCTGCATAATTGCTGAAGCAATATATTGCTTTTATTTATTGGCATTATCAAAGTTCAATTCTAATACATTAGTAGTAGGACAGCCAACAAAAGGGCTCTTCCAACTACAAATCTATTCATCTTCCACTTCTGTGCAAACTTATCCCTGGACAAAAGTCACATCTATTGAGTGGAAACACATTGTCTGCAGTCTTTTCTCGGAGATTTCTAATGAACACAAGAAGTGAAGGCATGCTCTGAGTCTAAGACTCTTACACTATCCAGACCGGCAAAATCAGACCCAGCAGGAAAGAAGGCAACACTCAGTAAACCTGGTTCATGTGGAGGCTGCAACTTTATTAAATGTAAACCACATTATGGGCTTATTTAAATTAATGGGCACAGTGGGTGCTCAACACCTCTGAAAGAGTCTGCACTGAGGCTAACCATAAAATTTTCCATTGAAACTGTTGTGTGAAGGGGAGCTGAGAGTTCTCACTAGCAGCGGCTGCCAGAAAACTGCCTTTCTGTGGGAATTTTTTCCTTGATAAAACGTGCTGAAAAAGTAAAATTCTTTTGTTCCAGCAGTCCTTCTAATCTGGATCGGTAACCAGCTCTTCCTTTGCACAGCCCAAGTGCTGTGAGGTACTCTTGTCAGATCACCTCACTTGGATATACCAGAATCAAGCATCCCAATGTGCAGCACAAAGGCTGAGACACCACTCTGCACAGGGAACATGCACGCAGCCTGCCTGGGGAGCCTTGGCTTTGGAGGAAAACGGGGAGATGAAGCACAGTGCTACTGCCACACTACTGGGCAAATGCTGTCAGGGTAAACCCCAGCCTCACGGTCCCCAGAGGCACAATTCTTCTCACCAAGTGAAACCCAAGTGCCATCCCCTCCATCTTCACCCCGCCTAGCCAAGTTTCAAAGAAACCCAGGAGGACAGGCAGGAGACGAGACCCACCTCTGCCAAGAGAAGCAGAAGACAGGAACTACATAGGATACCACGGGGCTTGCCTATGCCATGGCCAGCAAGCAATCAAGTGACAACCTTTCTAAACAGAGATGTTTAACTCATCTGGACTGGATGTTGCAACTTAGTTAAAAACCTGCTGTTTTCTGGAGGGAAGGGGGGAGCAGGAAAGTCTTTCCCTAAACTTTGTTAACAAATTAAGGCTGTTAACTTGAGAACAGCTAAGGGAAAGCAGCGGGTAGTGTTTGAACAGCAGCTCACCATGGTTATGAACAGTGACAATCTCTACAAAATACTCAGCTGAAAACCAAAGGAGACTCTTTTCCAGTTAAAAGACACTGCATTGTAATTGGTTCTTGCAAGAAATAGAAATATCTTAACTGAGTGAATTGCAATTACTTGCACTATTATCATACTTGAAACACCAGTGTTCAATGACTGCTTTCAGCTCATAATAATCAATTAAAGAGTTTTAAACATCAAAACCAATAAAGCTACATGGAAAGAATTTTTGTCATTGAAATAAAAATTATCGCAATTATAAACCTGAAGCATCATATTTAAAAATAACAGAAATGCTGCTAAAGTCATTTTAATAGCAAATAGATAAATGTGGAAGATCACAAAACTGTAGCAATTAAGAAATTAAAATTAAGAATTACATAAATTGCTTCATTGAACTGTACCAAATGCAAATATATTTCTACGCACATACTTGAAAATAAGTAGATCTACATTTATAATTTCACATTTTGTATAACCCCCAATCCTGGGGGTGTGAAAGAAAAAATATATTGAGAGTGGCCTGCAATAACTTAAAAATGTAGTCCTTTGAGTTGGAGTATTTTATATTCCTATTTCCAGTCTTTTATAATGACAAGATAATGATTCACAGAATCACTAATAAACAGCAACTGTGTCCTTTTTATTTGCTTCCTGACACTCCTGGAAAGCTTTATAGTAAACAATTTAGAAGATAATGAAAGGTAAAACTTCCATCTGAAAAGGTTTGATTCAACAAAATTATTGGGACAATCACTTAGGTTAAGTGTTTAGCCCAGAGGGCAGTATAAAATTTCATCAAAATTCAAACCATGCATAAATGATCTCAACGTGCAGTGTCTATTTATACCACACAACATGTTAGTCACATTTTTCACTCAGATTGAAAGTAATGATGAAGTAGCAGATAAGGATGAAAGACTGAATATGTGCTATGCCACTATGTATAATTCAGTTACTGGAAAACATGGATTAGAAAGTATCCTGCAACAGCATGTGGTTTTCAACTACCTGAGGAAACCTATGAACCACTAACAAGGGAAAGGGAACAGCAGTGAAACCAGAAATATTTCACATATACCAATCAGCCTAGTAATGAAGAGAAAGTTAATAAATCAGTGAGTCTGAAGCAAGGATTCAATGACAATGATAAATACAAATATGGATCAAAAAATATTAGAATTCGATAAACTGTTAGGTTCACAGTATATTTAAAAGCACTGCTGACTTTTTGCAATCTAGAGCTATTTTTGAAAAGCCAAAATCTTCAAATGGTGAATACAATGCAAGAAAACTTCAGTGCAGACTCACCATTTAAAGTGTAAAATGCAGTGCTCAGACTCTAGGAAGAAATAATCACAGCGGAAAAAAGTTTTTGTTGCTTTTTCCAGTTGAAATTTTTGCTTTAGTTATTTTGGAGAGATGTTTTGAGCAATGAATTAAGAGAGATCTCTGATTTTTCATTTTAATCCCAAACAAAGACAAAAACTTTAGCTGGTGACAGCCACTGAAACAAAATAATAACTACAGTACATTGTGTTATTTCTCAGTTGATTATAGATCACTCCACTGAGGAGGTCAGCTATTCTCATATGCCTGCTACAGTTTTTGCCTAAACTGTTTCAATAGAATCAGCTTCTTACATGTATATAACAATTGGAAAGACTGCAGTGACACTGACCTTCACCTGAAGTTCTGTTGTTGCTAAATAAATGCAAATTATTAGTTGGCATTCCTTTTTTTATTATTCTAGAAACAACCAAGATGCTGGATGAATAACATTGCCAGTTCACGCTTCAGAGAGATCATAATGTAGCATTGAAACTGAATGGCAGAGAATTAAACACAAATGTAAGTTGAAAGCCATGGATGGAGCTATGGTTTCCTTTGATGTCACACTGCACTTGGCAGTCTCAGGTCATCATCACTCCAAGCAGAGCTTGATGTTAGTGATTCATAGCTGCTTTTTTGCAGAAGATGGGATTAGTGGAAGGACTTCATAGATACCACAAGCAGTTGTCCCCAAGTAGAAAGGGCAGGTTAAAGCTGCATGTGAAAATAGTGGCAAGGAGAAGTGTGAGCTGATATCTTTGGATGTAGAGTAAGATCACAACAAGACATGCTATTGAAAAGCAGAGTGAGGATAAGTGTTAGAGGACCTTACTAGTGACTGGAAAAGATTATAGTATGACAAATACCTCCAGTGATAGCTAACTTAAATGCCATTAGGTGCATTATACTTCACATACAGACATTCTACAGTGTGATGGAAAGTATTACAGTAGGTTAGCATTAAAGTCGATGCTTCAGTCAGAGTAAGTTTTCGTCACTCCACTGGAAATGATGCTTACAACTTATCTCAGCTGAAGATCTGCTCCTTTGTATTACTGCAGCATTTGCTGTCTTTAGCAAAATACTCAGAGCAGATGCTTAAACTGGTGGAACTTATAAGTTTCTGACAAGTCATTGCCCCAAAAGAGAAATTAGAACAAAGTTAATGAATGTTCAAGCATTGTATAGCATTTTTTAGTTTATTCTGCTGTTTGAAGAGTCCCATTTATTTTCAAAAAAGAGTGATATTAAATAAAATATTTTTCCCTGTTAGCATTAGTGCAATGCTGCCTTTCTTCCAATGAAGTCTAAGAAATTTGCAGAATGAAGCCTGGAATACATTATTTTGAGCTGATTTTCCTGTAAAGTTAGTAAACAGTTTGATGCACAATGTCACTAGTAGCACGATTCTCTCTTGTCTTCCCCTTTTATGTGTGAAATAAATGCTACAAGGCAGTACTGCTGGCATGACAAATTCCAAGCCAATAAGTCTTGCAGTTGCCAAGATGTAAGCTCTGAAACTTGGCATTTGGCATTCAGAACTAGATAACCTTACTATAGTAACTACATTCACTGTATCTACAAGGGGGATGAATAAATCAACAATAATTGAACTACTAAAAGTGTCTAATTTCCAGCATAGTGCTTCCAGCAACAACTGAAATTAAAAAACTGTTAAAACACAGCTACATACCCATACAATCTTGTCATGAATGCACTGAAGCAAAGGTTAACAAAAAAGAATGAATATGCATTCTTTGCTAAAAGTAGTGTTCCTTGATCTACAGTAGTGATGAACTGTATAAATGTCAGGTCTCATCTAAGTCCAATGTAGCTTCGCCTTCCTAGTAGCAGGAGTTTTTTATTGTTCCTGTAACATTACTCAAAGTAGGGAAAATGCTACTCCTGATGCATGTGGGATACAGCCCCTCTTCTGAAGCCTGGCAGTGTTCCCAAAGTTAGCAGTGCTGAGGAAAAAGCCGAGGAAAAAGAAAGGCACTATCACAGTGGAGGTGTTGGTTCTCATAGATGTCTGGGAAAACTGGGGATTGTTTTCATATGGGTTTTGTATTTACATATATAACACCTGTACAGACAGGGAAGTATTTATCCACATGCACTGTGTGGGATAGTGAATGCTTTGTCATGTGGTGAACTGGACTGAATAGACATCTTTCACCCTCTGCCATTTTGTAGGTCAAACTCTAAATAAGATGCATGTATGTTAAAGCCAGAGAGGGAAAGGCATATACTCAGACGAGAGAATCTTTTCCTAGACTTCCTCCCACATCTAAAGCTAAATTGAATACTTGTGGCATGAACGTACATCTGAGTGTCTTTTACAAGCTGAGGATCATGATGCAATTTTTCAAAATGGAAGTTATTCCAACTTTGAAATATTATAACTTACCAAATAACCAAAGATTCTAGAAGCCCTCTGTACATTTAACTGAAATGCAAGACAGACAACAGTTACTCTGCATAAAATGATACACAGTATGGGTAATGGTGGTATTGTTTTTATAAAGCAAGCTTCAAAGGGAATAGTAATTTTTGGATTAACGGGCAAACAATGCAGAACAAATTACATTGGTAGTCAGTTAGAAGTTCTGTAAGGGAGCTTGTCCTCTACTTCTGAGAAATGGGACCAATCAAGGAATGGAAGTGGATTTTTTCCATCCCCAGCAATTTTTTCTCTTCCCCTGCAATTGTTCAGACTTGGAGGATTAACAGTAAGAAAGGGCATCTCTGCACATTTATGAGAGAGGTGGAACATTCAGTACAGCTGCAGAAATGACTGAACCAGGATTCACAGTGGCATCACTGTGAATCTCATGAAACAAACCACTTAGCATGTTTTCAGTCATTATCTCTCAGCGGAGGCCTAAAACAAAAACTGAGATAGATCCAGGTACCAGCCTGAAAAGCTTACGAGGACAAAGGACACCAGAGAGCCACCTATTCTGTTTAAAACTAAGCTCAAGACAGTCATTTGCACCTTCATAACATTCAAGCATGGCTAACTGCTCATACCCTGTTTGCTGTACTTTCTCTTAAACCAAAAGGCAAGCAGATTATAGCTCATTCAGAACATTGTAACCAGACTCCCAAGCCTAGTCTGTTGGGTTGGATTTTTGGATCCAAGGCCAGACAAATGGCAGATCCTTCTGTCCTTTCTTATTCTCATCTCTGCTCTGTCCAATTTTGATATTGTCAGGGAGGGAGATACTGCATTACACTTAAAGTAAGGACAAAATACATGGAATGAAATATTTGTCCTGCCAGGTGACTGACAAGGAGGATTTTGACAGTCATACACAATTCTATCATCACCTCTGAGATACAAAGAGGGTCACCAGTTACAAGGCCCATTTTTGCCCAAAGTCCCCCACTTCTGATCTTTTCAGCTTATCATCATATCATCTTATTCCCATCTTTGCAAAGTGTCTCAGTTTATACTGAAAACCTGTAAGAGCAGAGACCCTCTTAACTTATCTGGCTGTTTTGTCACACATCAGTGTATATTTAATTTTAATTATACCTCAGAAGAGGTATTTTATTCAGATAGATTCAGAACTATCCCACCAGGATCTTCAGCTACTTATTCATTTTGCTACAGGCTACAACAGAAACAGTTAAAGAATTTACTCAAATAACAAAGTCATTTTACATACATATAGTCTATGCTTCTGTACTACAGCAGTGACAGATAAAAAGCAGCAATCTATCATGGTTTTCTCTCCACACTGTACTCAATAGGATCCAAAATGTGGCACCCATTTTGCTACTAAAGCACAGGTATAACTCCCGCTTATTTACTGTAGTGCCCTGAAGATGTGACAGTTAGCTATGTAATGCACTTATTTTTATTAATTTTATTCATTGCAGATGACCGTGGATGGCGTACTTATTGCTTTGCTTTTCTCCACTAGTCATCAGTAATGTCATATTTTCTAGTTCATGAAAAGATCTGTATTAAATGACAAACAACCACATCTCTCTACCCGATGCTTCACAGCCAGCTTGCCAAGTCTTCTACCTTCCTATGAGTCTGAATAAACTAAAGAGTAACTCAGCTGTGTCAAAAAGTAGTTTTGTGCTGAGCACTAATCAAGGCTGAATGGTATGAAATGCTCATGAGGGAGAAATGCTGTCAGTACTCTCTCAGAGGCACTTGACTGCCCTCCTGGCAAAGGCTCCAACAATTTTGGGAGCCCAGGCTGCTCACTGACTGAAGAATCAATGTTCTCAGTATTTAAAAACTAGTGATTTCTGTCAAAAAGCTGCATGATAGCCACATTCTGTCATCATTCCTGGCCTTCCCCTAACTACTGCCAAATTTGAACCATCTTCTTTCAGTTTTACTGAATAGGAATTCTCTAAGGGGGAGAGAGTGGGGAAAAAAGCAGCGTGGCAGGGAACGATAGACCTCTTCTCAGGGAGAGGGCTAGGTCAAACTGTGCATTACTCAGTCATGGGAGAGCATTTGTCTTATCTTCCAGCTCCATCACATATAATCATATAGCAACCACACAAGTCCCTTGCCAGGATCTCTAGGAAAATGGGTTTCCTACTGGTGTCACTCAAGGACTAATCTCACTACTCCTTTCTGCTCAAGAACATTAAAGCCAGTAGAAAACAAACAAGCAAACAAACACAACAAAAAGACCATCTACACAACCAAATATCTTCCTGACCCTTCAGTAAGTGATCGCTCACTGACCACTCTCAACTTAGTCATCTGTATCACTCATTTCTCCTCTCCATTGCTCAGCCAGCTCTCAACAAGCAAACTTCTGCAAGTCTTTTACCTGTACGAGGAAGGGCAGCAGCTGCCAATATTATTCATCCCCTTGAACTTATAAATAAAATTATTGTCAACCGTAATTGCACTGAAGTCCATAGGTACTCACAATAGTAAATGTTTCCATTCACCATAACAAAATCAAATTCTTGCAAAATCAAATATGTGCATAGACACTGGAGGGTTTGCAAAAGACTCCTGTAAAAGGCAGTTCTGGATACAGACTCATGTTTCCTTCATATGTATTTTTAATCTTTGAATTATTATTTCCTTCTTCTTCCTAGCAGGTTTGTAATTTTTTATGTTATTCAAGACATCTTAATATTGAGGTGAAACTAAAGGCAATTTAGGCAATACTTAATGTTGTGTAATCCATGGAAATGAGTGGGTTGAAGCTAGAATGGGTCCCTGATGTCCATAACCTGCTGGAGGTGAGCACAGCTCAAAACATTTAAGCAGGCCACTATAGGAGAAAAAGACAGACTATATGGATTATAAATTCAGACAGATAGCTTTCTCTCTGGCACTGCTAGGACATGAGGGCAGCCATGTTTTTGATTGACTAGTCTCCTAGTCACTTCACAGGATTTACAAACTCCTTATAAACTCTGAATATCCAAATCTATGTTCTTTTGCCACTTAAATGACATAGTCTGAATTTGGGCAAAGAGGGAGCAGCCTCCACATGCTCCACATGCCTTCACCTTTCTGCTGATTTCAAATTTTGGTCCTCTCTGTCTTCACCCCCATATCTGAAACATCAGAAGAAGATACACCTTATTCCTCATTCATCTTTCATTTGCACCATTTTGCCACAATGCACTGGTCCAGGGAAACAATTCTGCAATTATACAAGACAGCAAACAAATACATTCTCTCTAAATGTGTGCAGACTGTTGGACTTTTCCCATCTCTGAATTATACTGAATTGAATGAAAAGAAGGAATAGACAGCTTCAGAAAATCACAAGGAATGTGAAAGCTGAAATAGATCTGTTTAATGATTTGTCCATAGAAGTTTCCAAAAAGCAAACTTTTACTGCAACCGAAAAATCCTCCACAAAATTAGGACTAAATCAGAAACTCCACAGAAATATGTACTGGTCTGCTGCAAAAACCTCAGTCTGACAAGATGTGAGGACATGCACTAACATAAACACAAATCCGGCATCAGAATATATTAAAAAAAAACCAAAACAAAACAAAAAAAACCCAAAACAAACTATGACCTGGACCCGTGTCTTGCTGTGACTTGCCTGCAAAACAAAGCTCCCACAGACAGGCCAGAGTCAGGTCCAATACCAGTGCCACTCCTTGCTCGCATGGCCAAAGCTTAAGCAACATGTGAAATGACATGTGAAAGATTTGAATGTGTTTTAAAACCCCAAACAAACTTCCAGTTTCTCCTGAGAGGTAAGGTTTGGCCTGCCTTTAAATCCCCATCTTGAAAAGTATTACCTAGATTCCACTTCAAAATGGAATTAGAAATAATGAAACAGAGTTTAGATGAACTACTAGGAATTACTGAGAAACTGTTTCTTAAAGTAATCTTTAAATGATTAGCACTTTTTAAAGCAAGTAATAAAGAGCTAGCCTCCTTTGCACAAAGAAAGTTGAATGCCCACTCTCTATGGCAATATTTTATACATAGTGCATGAAGTAGATCCTACTAGGACTAGCTATAAAAAATTGGTAAAATGTGACCTTTGATTTTAGACAAATGTTACATATTTGAATAAAAGGTTGCATTTACAGGCAGTCAACAGAATTTTTTTCTGTTTTAATGAAAGCTGTAGAAGAGCTCAAGGGAGAATACAAGGAATCTTTATAAACAGGTCACACTAATTTTTAACAAATTTTAAACATTCAGACAAGGATTTTCCTCCAACGTATAATTCATCACCCTCTTTATACAGTGTAAATTCAATCTGTTCTGTTTGTATGACAAAAAACAACTAGTTTCACAGGAATGAGGCAAACCATATGTGAAGGTGTTATAGAAAGCACAACAGGGAATACACCAGGCAAAGAAGCATCTGCATTTATTTCAATGTCAAATCACATGTGTATTATAAAAGGAAATTTTATTGTTTTTATTAAAAACCAACCTTACTTTAGTGTGTTGTTTACAGTTAACTCTTCCTACTCCTCAGTGTCCTCATCGATTTGGAAAAAAAAAGAAAGATCAGCAGGTAAAGTCATACAGGCTACAGGTGCAGAGGCAGAGTTGCAAAGCAGCCTTGAACCCCATGCACCGTGCCCAGATGTGTGGGTTGACTGACCCTGGCTGGTTACTGACCTGGCTGCCCACTAAAGCTGTTCTATCACTCCCCTCCTCAACCAGACAGGAGAAAGAATATGTATCTGAATGCTAATAGCTCAAGATAAGGACAGGGAGATCACTCATTACCTACAGTCACAAGAAAAACAGGTTTGACTTGGGGAAATAAGTTTAATTTATTATCAATCAAATCAGAGTAAGGTAATGAGAAATAAACCCAAATCTTAAAAACGCCTTCTCTTAACCCCTCCCTTCTTCCCAGGCTTAACTCTACTCTCAATTTTCTCTGCCTCCTCCCCACCAGTTGCACAGAGGGATGGGGAATGGGGGTTGTGGCCAGCTCAACACACAGTTGTTTCTGCCACGCCTCCTTCTTCATGGGGGGGACTCCTCACTCTCTTGCCCTGCTGCAGCCTGGGGTCCCTCCCACAGGAGACAGCCCTCCATGAACTTCTCCAATGTGAGTCCTTCCCGCAGGCTGCAGTTCTTCATGAAGAAGACAGGCTTTGAGGACAGGCTGAGAGAGTTGGGCTTGTTCAGAAGGCTCAGAGGAGATCTTATAGCGACCTGAAGGGGTTACAGGAAAGCTGGGGAGGGGCTATTCGTATTGTGGGGATAGGACCAGGGGCAATGGGTATAAACTGGAGAGGGGCAGATTTAGACTAGACATCAGGAAGAATTTCTTCACCATGAGAGTGGTGAGACGGTGGCACAGGTTGCCCAGGGAGGTTGTAGATGCCCCATCCCTGGAGGTGTTCAAGACCAGGTTGGATGGGGCCTTGGGCAGTCTGATCTAGTAGGATGTTCCTGCCTGTGACAGGGGGTTGGAACTAGGTGATCTTTAAGGTCCCTTCCTACCTAAACTATTCTCTGATTCTGTGATTCTATGATTCTATGAACTGCACCCGCATGAGCCCCTTCCACAGGGTGCACTCCTTCAAGAACAGACTGCTCTAGCATTAGTCCCCCATTGTAGTCACAAGCCTTGGTGACAAACCTGCTCAACTGTGGGCTTTCCTTTCCATGGGTCCCTGGCTGCTCCAGCATGCACTTCCTATGGGATCGGGGCCTCCATTAGGCATCCACCTGCTCCATTGTGGGGTCCTCCACAGGCTGCAGGTGGATATCTTCTCTGGACCCTGGAGCACATCCTCCCTCTCCTTCTTCACTGACCTTGGTGTCTGTAGAATTGTTTCTTTCACATTTTCTCACTCTTCTCTCCAGCTGCAGTTGCACAGGTTCCTCCCTGCCCTGTCAGCCCTTTTCTTAAATGTGGTATCAGAGGCACTACCACCATTGATGACTGGCTTGGCCTTGGAAAGTTGCAGTTCTGTATTGGCTCTATCAGACATAGGGGAAGCTTATAGCAGCCTCTTACAGAAGCCCCCTGATACCAAAACCTTTCGGTGGCTACTCAATACACCAGGCTCACATATGCTGCCATAAGCCCATTTCTTCTCCACCCTCCCCTTGTTCCATCACCCTTGAACCAGGGCTGCATCTGCTCTTGATGGCTGAAAGTGAGAAACAAAGTCTGGGTCACCTACCCTGAGTTTCAGAGGTGTGAGCATATAAATCTAAGTAGGATTTATTTCTTACTGATGCCTGCGTACAGTGAGTGAGACACCAGCTTGTCTCCTGTCTCAACATACTGTCTGATCCTGCAACTGATGCTGCAACATGTGGCACTGCTTCATGGGGTATTAGGTATTTCCCCACAAAAGGCAGTGCCCTACAATAAACTATTTTTACAGAAGCTGGCCAGAGCCAGAGTAGCATATTTTGAGTTCAGGAGAAAATATTTCAGAGGAGCACTTAGCTTGGGTACGAGGTACAGGCATGTTGTTAAAAAGTTAACTGCATGGAGACAAAGGATGATTGTTGCTTTTATATTAGTGTGCAATATTAGATCTTAAGAACTGTGTATAAGATGTTGATTATTGAAACTGCTAGTTTGTTGTGTACATTTGGACTCAAATCTGAAGATTCCCAGAGTCACAGGAAGTGTTTATGTCATTATTGTTTTGCATTAAGACAGACAAGTTTTTTAACATTTGGACTCTTTCTCCTATCTCCAATACAACTGCACATAAAAAGCAGTGCTGAAGTGCTGAAATTACGTCTAGGACCTGTATTTATTATGCACTTCCATGAAACCGGGCTTTATAGTAACAAATTTTTTCCTCAAATTTTCCCTCTTTCAGAGAACAGAAGAATAGAGCTAAAAAGCTTCTGGTAATAGATTTGGGATACAAGGGTCAAAATTCATCCAAATATTTTTTCTCCCAAGGTCATAGATTTACTTATCTTACTTAGAGAACCGCCACTAAAAATATTCATGTTCTGCTACAGTTTACACAGGATTTTAGCTCCCGAAACACAAATTTCTGAGAGAAGGGCAATGCAGACACACCATGGCAGGAGGCAAGGTCCTAGGCACAGCTCTCCAGGAAGGTTTGCAAAGTGCTCAGTGACCATTTAGCAGCTATGGGCTGTGACCACGGCCGACAACGTCAGTAGTGTGCATCTCCCTGTAATATGTGACCCAGTCCGTCTGTTGCCTTAACCTCTTCTCATCTTACATATTAGGCTCATTCCCTTCATCAGTTCACTGGACCCAAGCAAAAGCTCGCTGCTTTCAGCAAGGCTGTATGCGAGCACAGTGAAAAAGTCACTTGCGTAGGCTGCAATATTGAAGCTGAAGGCTGTGGGCTTCTGCAGCCAGAATGATCTTTTTACTACATATGTGTATAATGCCCACTGTAAGGAGGTTTGACTATGGCCTACGGATGTGAGACACTACTGTCAAATTAATATGAATGGAAAAGGACAAGCATGCTATAGCAATGGAAACAAAAAATATCACAATTATCACAAAAATATTTGTGATCACAAAAGAATATTTTGCTCGTACTCGCCAGTCTCCCCTTTGGCAAGACTTACAATGAAAAAGAAGAGGAGAAGGAGGAAAGAAAGAAGAAAAAGAAGAGGAGCAGGAGGAAAAAAAGAAAAAATATAGGGAGAGGTGGGGAAAGGAAAGCAAATAACAGAGAGAGACCAAGACAGAGAGGATACTTTTAACTTGTCACAGTACAACACTAGCTTTTAATTAATACAGAA
This sequence comes from Cuculus canorus, assembly GCF_017976375.1. Taxonomy (NCBI): domain Eukaryota; kingdom Metazoa; phylum Chordata; class Aves; order Cuculiformes; family Cuculidae; genus Cuculus; species Cuculus canorus. The sequence goes on from NC_071402.1 coordinate 92,261,539, forward strand.
TATGTACCACTTTAAAGAATGTCAGTTGTGCAGTATTTTATGATAAATACTTTTTATGGGATTTTTTTTTTTAAAGAGGATTTTGTAAAATAACCTAGCCCAATAAATGATTTACCAGCTGCAATAAAAGATCAAGGAAATTGCTCAGATTGCATCTTGGAACATCTAAAACTCTGAAGTTTATGGAGATCTAAGCTGCCCCTAGAACTACAGTGCTATTAAAAATTTTTGTAGTAGCTAATTATCTAGCATTGCATTTTTTAAAAGGTAGCAATCCTAGCAGAGAGGAAGGCCTGGAAACAGACAAAGAGGAGCTGATGCCGTTTGATGGAGAAGGTAGGAAAGGAGACCAAAAAGAAGTAACAACCGAAATATCATGCTGGTATGGTAACAAATGGAACTAATAATTCATAAGGTATCCGATACACCTTCAAACACACAGAGAAACTGAATTGACTCTAATTTAAAAAAAAATCATAAGAACACTTTCTTTATCTGGCATGCTAAGCCTAATATATGTTTTACTTGACCAAGAGTGGAGTAATTTGTTTTCCTATTTTTTTTCCTTTCTAAGGAAGACGAAGCAAAGACCAGAAGCAAAGCAGAAGGCAAAGAAATGCTCTCTAAATTCTGCTTTATTCTAACCTTGTGGGATTTGCATGTAATAAATAAGTAAATAAAGCAAGTGCTGGTGCCTATTTCAAAGAGCGTGACAGAGACAGTAAATAGAATGGCATATTGAAATAATAAAATACTGGCCTCAGCTGTCTTCACAGAAGGATGGGCAGCACAGTCACCATGAAGCCTGCCTTGTAGCCTTTGTTTCAAACTAGGAATATACAGTCCACACCCTACAATTTACTGTGCTCAGACATACCTCTGCCGCCCCAGGGAAACCCAGTAAAGCCAGCATCCCTACAGGCATGAGGCACCAAAGTCAACTGAGCTTCCTAAGAAAGGATGAAGAAAGGAAACACAAAAGGAAAAAAAGAGCCACCATTTTTTCTCGGTCCCAAACAAGACAGCGAGGTGCATGCCAGCTTAGCAAAATGCCTGTTCTCTTTGCTCCTCTGGGCATCTTATGCAATCACAGAGGCCACAGGCTTCAAAGTCTGAGGTCAAGCTGCTGCAGGGTCCGTGACCAGAAACCATTATGTGTTCCAGGAGTGCTTCAGTGCTGAGGAAGGGTGGACTTGAGCCCCTTTCCCAACACTTTCAACCTGACTAAATTTGAAGAGTGAAGGATTAATACTGCTAACTTTAAACATTAATTGTGTTACCGTAACTCTGCAAGACACAGAAAAGAGACAGTGAAGTTCACTGCCGCAGAAAGCAAGTACCTTGAGACAGAAAGGGTTGACAATTATTTGGTTAATTTAATTTGAAAATTGAGGTGGGTAAAATAAAACAGTGGGAGCCAGCAAGGATATTTGGATGAACACTGCTACTTTAAAAGCTATTCTTAAATAATGGTCTTAATTGTCCAAAATAACCACGATTAATTCAGCAGAATTATGGCAGTCTAATTATATGATTGTGTGTTATTTTTCTGTTTGATTGCTGCCTCCTGCAATACTCAGCGTTGACTACCTCTAGGGCTGAGTTCATATTTCTATAGTGAAAATACATTTTGTCTCTGTAGGGTCTTTACCTACATTTTTGCCAGATTTTAAATGCAATAAATAAACATGACAAATGATAGCAAGCAACAGGACTAGTGATGCTGAAGGCTGCTTAGCTTGCCTGAATAGATAATCTTGCAAATATTTTGATAGATAATTAATTTAAAACTAACTTTTCGCAGACATCTGCCCTATTCTTGTGCTCATTTTCTGGATGCTCCATTTGAAACTCTGGGCACTGATTTGCAGAATATCATGTGTGTCAAAGATGTACATTATGGCTGGGCTTTAAACATTCAAAATGCAATACAAGACTATGTGAAAGACTAACAGATCATTTCATTTAGTGGAAGATTGGGTCTCCATTGTTTTCTACTAACTGCAAATAACTGTCCAACTTTTGCAATTACCTAGAAGATTAAATCCCAAGGAAAATAATTACAAGTAAATTAAAAGATTTAATTTTGATGGAGGTTTTTTAATTTATTTTCGGTTTAGGTCATTCCCCATATGTTTATTTTATAACAGAGAAAAGTAATAATATTTAAAGTAACATCCAAGAAAGGTAGTGTATTATTCTTAAAATTCTGAAAAGATTTTGCTAGAAATCCTCTTTAATTTCTTCCTGTGCCACGCCTTCTCAAAGCAATGGATCAATGCCAGAATTGCAATTTCAGAAAAAAAATAAATGCTTCTATATATTTTCTAATCAACTTCAGTCACAAATAATACTTTGAAATAAAAAAAAACCCAAATTTTTGCTTGCTTAGAAGTAATAGAAATATCTTACCTTATATCCCTATCTGTGAAGGTGAAATAACATCCCTTCCTTCACAATAATTTTGTGAATAACAAGTAACTCTTATTTGTAAAGTTCTATTTGGAAGGAAAATACAAGGAAACCAGTAATTCCGAATTTCAGGCAGGGTCTGTATTTCTAAATAATGCTAGGGGCCACAGTGACCAAAAAGAAGAAAATGAAATCCTTAATATTTACATAAATCAATAGTACACACACAGAAAAGCAAGCTCTATGGAAACATAGCATATGATGTCATAATCATAACATGCATACACAAGTGCACAAATTGACACTGTTTAGGTGATTGTCTACCTGTGTGTTGTTTTCTTCAGTCTAATAACATTCATCTGAATGTATGTACCTCTGTAACAGCAAGAACAACAAGGAATACTTTAGAGTTGTGAAACTGTTTGATGCTGAGGTTACTTACCACACAGAAAAGGTATATTTCTCTAACTCTTCTAAATAAAAATTTCTCTCTGCAGATGCTTTCCCTTCTTCTGGGCCTGCATTGTTCCCAGGACTTGATTCTTCCTTATAATATTGGTCAAGTGGGTTATTGCAGATGATCTTTGTATGAAAAGAAAAAAAAAACAGGCTAATAAGGCAATTAGCTGGGCACAGCGAGCAAAGGAAGAGCTGCAAATTTCACCCTGTTTCAAACTTCTAGCATGGTTTTACAACTTAGTCTATATCAAATCTGGAAAACAACAGCGACAAAGCTGGTTCAAAATGCAATAGAACTGAACAGAACACAACACAACACAACGTGAGACACTTTTAGTTGGAAGGGACATACGACGATCATCTAGCTCAACTGCCTGACCAAGTCAGCCCTGATCAAGTTAAAGCATGTTGCTAAGGGTGTTGTCCAATCGCCTTGTAAACACTGACTGGCTTGGGGCATCAACCACCTCTCTAGGAAGCCTTTTGCACTGTTCGACCACCTTCTTGGTAAATAAATGCTTCCTAATTTTCAGTTTAAAACTCCCCTGGTGCTGCATTGAACCGCTTCCACACATCCTGTTCACTGTATGCCAGGGGGAAGAGCTCAGCATCTCCATCTCAACTTCCTGTCGTCAGGACTCTGTAGAGAGCAGAGGTCACTCCTTAGCCTCCTCTTCTCCAAACTAGACAAGACCAAACTCCTTAGCCACTCCTTTTAGGACACGCCTTCCAGCCCTATCACCAACTTCGTTCCCATCCTCTGAACACACTCAATGTCCTTCTTAAATTGAGGGGCCCTGAACTTCACAGAGAGTATTGTTCAGTGAATTCATTTGTTTCTATAAAGCTTTGGTTTGACAAACCCTCTCAAGGATGCATAAGCTCATGCTGACACCAGAAGTGGTCCTCCAGCCTTCCACTTCCTTCTCTCTTTTTCCTGTGCTGCACATTGCACTATGTTAGAACAAAAAGTTGGACATCCACATAGTAAAACATACAGAGGGAACTAACGATGTTTGCCCTCTTTCTTTTCTTTTGCTTTTATTAACTGGGTTAGTTCTCAGCTGGACCCACTCTGATCCAGGCCTCCCTGCAGTGATGCCAGTAAAAGGGAGGAGAGGGACAGTACTGCATCCTTCAGTGTTCATGCCAGTTTATGCTGATTTAAACTAGAAAGTACAGAATGCTAATCTGTGCTCATCTCTAGAATAACATTTTTGCATCACAGGGCTGACATTGCCTTTCTCTGGAATGAGCAGCAGGTGCCTCACATGTTTAGCATCATTGCCCCCAGACAGAGTGCCAAACATGACTTCCACCAAGAGACACAGTGAGATCATAACTTACTAAACGGATGTCCACGAAGGACTTCATGAAGATATCTACAAATACCTTCTTGGGCACAATACCAAAATCTTTACAAAGTTTGTTAACATTTAGTGGGCACAACCAAAGACAAAGAGATGGTATTTAAATCTGTTGTTTGAACTAGAAACAGAATTCCCTTTTTGTTCTATTAGACAGGGAGTTGGAAAATATACTGTTGAGAGGTAACCACAGAGGGAAATTTTGATTCTCTATCCATTTAGACTGATTTTACACAGCAAGTGGTTCACATTTTTTGGCCTTTACTAAAAGCTAACTTAAATGATTTACCGTCCTTTTTGACTATTGTATTTATGAAATCTGTAATGAACAAAACATCCAAGTTTACTCTGCAGCTTTTCAAAAAAATTTCAGAGCTTCCAAAGAACACAGCACTGTCACATCGGTCTACATACATTGCTAATTATGAAAAACACAAAGAATTCCTTTTTTTTTAACACAGTGATCTATTTTGCTCTAAAATGCAAAATTGTATTCTGAAGGTTGGATTACATTGGCCTCACCCACATTCTGAATTTTAATTTAAGGTTCATGAAGGGGTTCGTATGTGTATCTATGTAATGATGAATATGGACACAAGTAAAAAAAGTTACAATCATCGTATTTTCAGCAGTCGCTGGAGAAGCTGTCACAAGCAATGGAATATATTGTTAGAAAGTTATTGTATGTAAACAGGAATAGTTAAAGCAGAATAGAACTGTGTAGCATGCTCAAAGCTATTTTCAAATATTAAGACCAGGCAGCTACAGATAGCATTGCATTTCACCACTGCATTTCACGTGACTGCCTAACTTAATTTCCTAGAAAATGTGAAACTTTCAAAGTAGGTAGCATGTTCAAAGTACCTTGCTTGCACTGAAATTGTCTCAGTGAAACTACACCCGTGCAAAGTAGATATAAAAACACTTTAAGACACAAATCCCAAAGCTGTTAGAGTATTACAAGTGAATTTTTCTGAGACTGTGTTTGGTCTCGTCTGAAAGTATGACAGCAGAAGCTTAGCCATCTTCATGAAGATGGGATTATAGCCACAGAATATATTTTACTTTTCTCAGAAGTCACTGACCAGGGAGCACTGTGTCTTTCATAGCCACTGTTTAATATCTCCAATACGTGGTGCACGCTCATTGCCACAAAAACTAAGTTGTCGCTAATGCCCATCACTCAGAAGATAGTCAGTGGGAGACAATTTGCAACTCTTTAGCATAGATGAATTTGAGGACAGGAGGACAAAGCAATAACACCTTTGGTTTTGCTGATGTATACTATATTCCCAAACAAGGCAAGGTCAGACCCACTGTTTTCTTTTATTACCAAAAAAAGAATAAATGAAAAAAAATTCCTGCTTCTGAAAAGAAAAGGGGCAGCTAAGGAAAATAATCCACTATATTAACTTCTGTGTTGTGCCATAAGTCTGTTCTTCATATTATTTTGTAGTTGTTTCCAATAGATGATTGCTGGGTAAAATGATGTAAGAAGGTGATTTCAGTTCAAGAGGTACAAGTAGGCCCAAATGACATAATTCAGACCAGGTGCCTAAATCTTGAACATGCTAAAACAGGGATCTCTCTGAATATCAGGGTTCACTCATCCCGTTGAAAAAGAGGGGCCCTTACAGCCTTTGAAAGAAGATTTCACATGTTTCCATTTCTTTTGTGTGGAACTATTCTCATAAGAGGCTCATTTCAGAAATCTATTTAAACATGTCAATAACTGTAAGCTTGTGAGTCATTTCACTGAGTCCAAAGGGACTAGACAGTGCTGGATTACCCGTGGGCTTACGCACCTTACTGAAACCAGGTCACTTTAATGTGGCTTTGAGAGCCACCCACAACTGAGGTTCCTGTAAGAGCATGGCATTTTGTTCAAAGGCAATGTGCTATTATGGGATTGTAGGAAATGAATTTCACTCTGCCACTCCCATGGGTTGGGTTGTTTTGTGCATTATACCCACTCCATCAGTCCTTATGTTGGTCTTCATATAGGTACAAAGCTACAGACAAACACACACACACACGCGCGCGTACACACATCAGTCTGCAGTTGTGTTTATATACAGCTCTGGTTTCTCCAAGTTACCCTTACCTTCCTAAAGAAACAAATCACTTGAAAACTTAGTCATTTTGAAAGGACAGAATTTCAAACTGGCTAATCTGTTTTTGCTCGTAGATATTTATATGTAGATCATCATACTACTAAAGTCAAAGTTACAATAATAATTCCCAGCTACGGGGTGTTTGTGCCTCAGTATATAGTACAGAAGTTGTGAGTACCGTGATGACTTTTTCCACGGGCAATTAAAAACATTAAGAGTGTTTCAGAGTATATCTAGAATAGGGTGAGACAAATTGCCAGAACGATTAATTTGAATATTCATATTTGCAGTTACAACTCACTATAGCTACACTGATCTAAGAAGGGAAGTGGGGCAACACTTCCAAAGAAAAATTGCATCTTTCATTGGAAAATATCTAATTTAGAACATATAATGCAGGTAGAAGTGAACTTCAGCAACACAGTTTTCTTTGAGTCTTAGTTCTCAGGATTTCCATTAAATTGAAAAGTTCCAGTAGTATCTCACCTAGAAAGAGTAGCCATGATGCAGATACGAATTCATGGTAACTTGTACTGATGAGAGAATATTTGTTCATAAATTATGTATGTCCTTGACCAAGATACTACAAATAAGGATACTAAATGTATATGATTGTAGGGGTTTTCTGCACAGGGACATGAGAGCTTGAATATTACAGATACATAGGAAATCTATCTTGTGTTTAAACATTACTGAGGTAATATTATCCTGTAACACAGCCTTGATCAAGCTGCTGTTGCCTGATTACTTGATGGTCTTTCTGACTACTCTTTTGAAATTTTTTTACTGGAGAGATTAGCTCCCTATAGATCTATGCAGGAGACAGCAACATTCCTGGCCATGTCAAGCCTTATGGTAGCTATAACAAAACTCACTGGGACAGATTAAAGAAACAAAACAATAACAAGACATAAACCCACAAATCTTTCCTAGATGGCACAGGTAGAAGATCCAAAGGCTTCACCATGCTTTTTAAGGGAGATGGCGAAGTTCAGACTAAGTTGAATACCTTGTGATGCTCTTCTTGTTCTTCCTTTGGCTGAAATGAGCTGCAGTGTTCATCTGCACTGCCAAGGCAATCTTGGTAAAAGTCATCCTCTGTAAGAAAAAAAAAAAGGTATTTTATTGTCAATGCATAAGACAAAGCTCTGGAAAAGAAGAATCTGGAGTTTGTTCCCTCTCCTACCAAGATCCTGTGTGACACCAGTCATTTTTTTCCTCTCCATCCTAGTTATAAATACATGGTTAGTTCTCTCCTATCTTCCAGAAGAATTAGGGTAGTAAAAGCAGAGAAGACTTCAGATATTGTGGTGCTGGAAATAACAGTTGTATGCATATGATGTGGAGGACAAAAGGTAGAAATAAAGAAAGACATGAGAACAATGTCAGTGAAGGGTACTTTAAACACCTCAGACTGTATTTTCTGAGAAATGAAAGTAGGTTTGTTTTCTTTTATGGGCATGACTGTGGATCAAGAATGAGGCACAGGGATCCAAAGTATTTGTGTTTTCTAAACAACGTTTACTCAAATAGTGTGTCCCTCAAGCTCCTGAAAAGCAGTGACCTGTGGAGTGAATAAAAATGTAATCCCGCATCGTAGGTAACAGTAGTGCAATGGAAACAAAGGTCTGTATGACACTTCTTAATGTCCAGCACTTTGAGGATAAACCAAAATTGTACTTTATTTCATCTCTTTTTTTCTTCAGTTACTTCCACTTCCCCTCAGTAAAAGACAGTCAAGAGTACTTAAAACCGCAGTACGGGTAGGATCTGCTCTTAGGTGTTACAGTTGAGATATACAATACACGTATATACAATATCACAGCTCTGAGCTTGTGTGTTTGTGTACATAAACATCTTTCTGTTTCTTACTTTCTATATATATGCACACATATAGGCAGATATATGCTGAGCATCTATAATGGATGAAGCATTTGTAGATATTTACATCATCTGGGGTGAAAGAAGAGGTCTACTGAAATCAGTGAAACTGCAAAACGGAGCTGCTGAGTATGTCACGTGTGCCCACCTGCAGCATAAACAGATCAAATTATCTACCCGTATTCCATATATGTTATACATTCATAAACCCTGATTATATACTGATTAAAATATGACCGTACCCTTGTTAATATGATTACTGTGGTTTCCTTTGCTGTTCAATTTTTCTCTTTTAATTTTGCCTCACTGAAATGTTTTCAAAACAGCTTTGCTGAAATAGTGAAGACTTAAACAATATTTTGTGAGACAAATTAATAAAGCAGTCACTACCTTGTCCAAAACAATAGCACAATGAAAAGAATAAATAAAACTTAGATATTCCGCATTTAAGAAATAAGAGGTAGAAGGAATTCAAGCTTGTTATTTAACCATGGTATGCTATTTTTTCATTCTGTGTGTAAGGCACAGAATGCTCTGCTCTTTTCTTTGTGTACTAGTGAGCTCATTACTTTAATTCCTCATAGATTTCTCTGAACAATTTTTGCTAAGTAAAAACACAATGTAATTTTTCAATGGCTGTAACAGTAAGAAGCTGCTCAAATTAAAGATCAATAAAAAGTACAAAAAAAAACTGTATGAAAATAAATAAATAAAGGAGAAGATGGCAAATGCTTGCAATTAGACAGGATGAAAAATCCAAAAAGAAATTAAATTTAGTTGTAATACATTTCCCATTCTTTTCTTCATGAAAATTACTACTGAAGTGGTTTTTTTTCTGTAATTTAAATGTTAAGCTGCCAGATGTGTGTCTCATGCTTGAAGAGTTGAAGCTTTGCATTATTTAGCATATTAAGATTCACAGAATTTAAAAAAGTGCTCCTTTATTGCCTGGAGGTTCTAATTAAGTAAACCTTAGCCTGGTACATTTAAAACTTGCAATACAAGAGATTTTGCTTCCTTTTTTTCTCTGCAGCCAAGTCTCATCAATATAATAAATATGGAAAATACTTAAGATGATATAATTTTTCTTTGGCTTGAGGAATTAAACCTATCTATTATTTTAAGAAGTTTTTAATAGAGGCCAGCAATCAGAAAGACATTTAAAGACTCCAATCTACTTTTTAATCATAGGAGTTGCTCTTAGTTAGTGGTGGGAGATGTCTTATAAAACTAAGCTATGTAGAAATTGTTTCTTCCACATGCACAAAACAAAGCAGTCCTGATAATGAAACAAGAATAACACAGTTCTTTGTTATTAAATTGCATTTTATTCTTTTATAACTTTTTATAATTGACCGCAGAACCCTAATAAAGCATTAATTAGCTGTACTATCAGTAATCTGTTCATTGAAGGAGTTGGGATGGCTGCATCAGAAACTGTAACAACGTAGAATTTCCTTTGAAATACAGTACTCATAAATCATACCTTAAATACAGTTATTTTTGCCATTTTAGAAAATGTCAAAAGTGTCAGCTTTGTCCAGATATAGCACTTAGCAGTGAATATTTTAGTATATTCACTCACAATACATTTTGTTCCTTGACACGGGAACATGATAAAAATTAACAATTTGAAGAGGAGAAAATAGCACCAAGTGAAAATGATCAAAGACACATTTCATAGCTATGATAAAGGTACAATAGCAGGTGTAAACTCTGTTAACAGGTTTATTTGGAAGTCAACAAACATATGTATAAAAGCAGGAAAATGTGATTACACCACAGCCTGGAAAAGAAAATAAAATTCTTCATCCAATGTTATAAATCTATAGTGAGGTATTAATAAGTCCAGAAGAACAGTTTTAACGTTCTACATTTGTGTAAGACAAGTAAGAAAAACGGTGGTATTTTTTCCTATCATTGTCAAATGGGCATGATAACCATAAAGCCTGGATTTGGGAAAACTTGGCGAGATGAAGTTTGTTTCTAGAATTTGACAACGCTGAAAGCAGGCTTATTTCTTGGTGAGGTTTAGTACCAACAGAACAGTTTAGATGCTACTCAGCTCACATATGATACAAGTTATAAAGAGAGTATCACTTGTGCCAAATCCTCTAGTTCAACAGGAACCTACATTTTTTACACAATACGAAAAGATGTTGGAAAATAAAACATTAGTGCTACTTCGTTACCTTTCCCAGCATCAGCCTTCTTGGGGCAATAGCTGAGCTTTAATAACCGAGGGCATCTTACTCCTTCTTAACACTTGTAGAGTATAATGCAACTTTTTTCACCCCCCACATTAGGTCTGAAGGTTACCCTCTTCAGTCACACCTTCTGTAACAAGTATTGAGGAGTGAATTAAACCAGCAATTCAGAGGATACCACTAAACACTGAGGACACTGACGTACGTTGAAGAGTCTGTGTCAGAGTAGTTCTAGTCTGGTCCTGGGGATTAATGGTCTACTAATACCTGATGTGCACACCTAAAGCATATCCTATTCCTTAACTTCCCTTTAAAGGAGTCCAGAGGTTGTCCTCCAAGATCACTCTGCAATGCGAACTAGAAAGCAGCAACTGATGAAGGGCATTATCTTTAAAGGTAACCTAAAAACCTTAACACTAATGTAAATATAACCCTTGTGAACTGGGATTAGAAAGGGGTGGGAAACAGATTATCCATAATGTGAAACTTTCAGAGGCTGCATATAGAACCAATACTGTGAAATCTGGATGGTGAGGAGGAGGAAGAATTCTTTTTTTTTTTTTTAATATGGACATAAAGAAACGGCACAGCTAGGAAATTACTTAATGTTGGTTTAGGGGGAAATACTTCTGACTTATACAGAGGTAAAGTAGAGAAAGATGAAGCAGACTATCTTTTGATGGCTAAAGCTCTTTTTCAGTCAGGAGGAAAGGACTTGAGAGTTGTGCCAGCCTGGAGCAGGTCTTGTGTAAATAAATACAGGTCTGATGCATGACTGAGGGAGGTCCTCCCATTGAGTCACAAGGTTCAGGACAGACCCCCTTGCTTTCTAAGCTCCTCCTCAGAGGAAAGTCTAGGTTTGGCTACATCCTACCTTAGTGCCAGACTTGGTCAACAGTTTATGACTAAAGGATTGTGTGATCTTCCTTACTCCCTCTTTATGAGGGTCCTAGATGAATAAATATATATATATATGAGTTAGCCACAAGTCAAAGTTAGTGATACCTGTGTGAGCCTCCTCACAATCTGCCACCTACAGATCTGCTGTCAAAGTCCATCAAGAGGTTTTCACCGACAGAATATTTGCTACCAGAAAGCCAAATGGGCTGTCACTGGCACAGTTACAGTTTCAAAAAGCCTGCCAGGGCCCTCCCAAAGGGTCTCACTTAGACAATTTTGCAATGCTGAAACAACAATTTATTCAACAGATGAAACAAGTTTGGAATTGCTGTGGATAAATTCTTTTGATGTGCTAGCATTAGATGATTGCAATCGGTTAAGAAAATCACATATATATAAGATGGTTAGACTTGATGGTCTTAGGGGTCTTTTCCAAACTTAATGATTCTATGATTCCAAGATGAAAGAACTGAAACTCTAGCTAGTAGTTATTTTCCCAGGGAACATCTCACTAAGCCAGTGGCATGACTCTTACCAGAAAAGCATCCCTTCTTGGGCGAGAAGGAGAGGTCCAGCTCTGTTGATCTGTCTGTTAAGTAAAGCACCCATTTGATTCCTCCTCCCCAACAAAAGGGTTTTCAAGTTCCAGTTTTATGCTTTTGTGGCACCTCTTGGCTAGGTGGGACTAAATCAATTATTGTGTGTTAACTAAGTCTTGGCAAAGCCTGTTTTGTTGTAAGAAGTGGGACTCAATGGTTCATCATGCCTTTGGGGTGGGGAGCTCAGTACATGCTTTCAAGGGTTTTTCTGTTCTTAATGAAACATCAGGCTGTGAGGCTTCCACCTCACCCCAGGTGTCACTCAGCTGTTTTGAGCATTAGACCACCATCCAATCCACCCGGCTTACAAGATAAAGCTGTTCAAGTTGAGCCACTCCCTTTCACAAAGTCATGGTGACTTTGGTGTTTGCCCCCTTTTGGAAGATTGGTCTTTAAAAATCTGGGCAAGCTCGTTGTCCCACAGTTGGGTGGTAGACCAGTTTGGTTAAATTACAGCAGGGAAAGAGAAAATAACATGAAAATCCTATCTAGACTTCCTACTTAGTAATACCCTGGCCTGTGGGAAATCAAACAGCGTGGTAAGAGTCATAAAAAAGAGTTTGCGTTATGTGGATAGCACAACTGTAAGTGGGAGCTGAATTTGATCCTCTCTGCAAAAAAAACAGCACAATCCTTTACACAGTTCTGCTCAGAGAAGGAAAAGACCAGCACAGAAAGAGAAGGCTTGGTCAACTGAGTTTCTGCCTGTAGAAAAAATGAAGAGTAAGTAATCTTCATTTTAAAACATAGCTCCACTCCCTTTAGAGTGGCACCTATGAGGAACTACCAATGCAAATAGCTTGGGGTTTTCTGGATAGGTAATTATTTTAGCATCTGCATATGACTGTTACATAGAAGCAAAGAGCATGTCAGAAATTTTTTCAGAAGTGGCTGTGAGTATAAATATAATCCTCTCAACAAAACTGTTTCTCATCTTCACAAGCATGTTTAACAAATGAAAAACTTTCTCTCCAAAAGTAAAGTTAAATTTAGAATGAAACCGTCTCTGTGCTTGGTATTTTGATATGGATGGCACATCATATAATACGTTCTGAATAAATTTCTGAGTGCTATCTGCTAATATACTAATTTCTCAGTTAGCCTGATGCCATCTTTACTCATGTGTTATTCTGAAGCTTTATTCAGGGTTGTTTTCTGATGTCATAAAAGAGCACTATTCACTTCCTAACTGTTTTCCACAGATGTAGAGAGGGCTTGGAAGATCTTAAATGTCATCAGTGTTTAAGAATCCTAAGCAATACCATACTAGTCCTAGATTTCTTGGGCAGCCAACAGAGAGGGACAACTCCAAATAAATAACTTCTGAATTACATTCCACGGGTTTCTGTAAAAGGAAATCTGGCCTGTCAGTTGGCTTCAAATCAGCATCCAAAATTCTACTGCATAATTTTGGAGAGCCCATAGACTTGAAGACAACTACAAACTACAGTTTACACACATAAGAGGTATCTATCAGACCTTAGTTAGTTATCTCTTAGGTAATATTTTTCAATTCAATGTACAAACATGACCTATTATTGCCTCCTGGTACAGAAGAAGAGTTGTTCTTTCTGTTCAGAAGGACGGATTAATTTATTCTCATTTGTACTTTGAGTTCTATCTACACACCAGCCAAGGGAGTGAGAATCACCCATTCCCTAGAATGTTAACTGACCCTTGTCTGGTTTGTGGTAGGTGGGAATGTCACCAGCAATGGGTATAACTGCAGAACTTTGGTCAGTTCTCAGTGCCCCCTCTGCTATCTCAGCTGTTCAATTTGTCTGTTTGTTGTAAACCTCTGTACCATGACCAAGAAGACTGGCTGGCACACAGGGCATGTGTATGGATGTGAATGCAAAGGGGAGGGCAGGCAGCAGCGTTTTCTGTGCCTGCACATTTTCCTATCATGAGACAGAAGGCACAATTCACTACCAAGGTTATTGAGTGAGAGTGGCTGTCTATAACCTTGGTACTATCAGATCATTGTCCTGTGGTAAATCTACCTCTGGTCATCATGGTGGCATCTGAGATTAGAATAGCACCTAGTGGATTGTTCATTCAGTTCTCAGACATATATGTTTTACCTGAGAATTAAGAAAAAAGAAAAAAAAAATAGAACAAAACCCCTCCACCAGTGTAACTTGCAAAGCCTTGCCTTTGAAAGAAACCCCACATCCCAGAAGCATGTGCTGCCTGATGTTAACACAGACAAGCACTCTTACGTAATTTAGCTCAGCACAATTAACAAAGAATAATGCTATTAACATGCTGCAGAAAAAAATATTTCCCAAGCATTTAACAGCAACGTGTTGTGATCCATGGATATAAACGACCAAATAAAATGAAAGGATGTAAAAACGTCACAGAAACACCAGTTGTAATCTAATGTTGTCAGTGCACTCCACACACACCTTGTAATAACTAACACATTTGGCCTACTAATACTTTTTAGACAGAGGAGCCCACCACTTCTGCACCTTTTTTTGCCCAAGCTGCTTTTGATCCCCCACAATTGATTTAAACTCTTCCATCACTTCCTTTGCCTAGAGAAATAATGATGAGATGATATCACAGAGTGAGGAAAAAGGGAGATGAAGGTATTTATGTACATGCCAGGCTGACCTATTTGCAAACTTTCAGTAAATTAAATAACACAATAAAAGTCCTAACGTACTAGAAGCATTTTAAACTCTTCTCTTTCCCTCCCACCTTCTTCTGACACACATTTCTCCTCCTTCCACAGCATTAAACTGCTTTTCCACTTCCTTTACAACAGTGGGAATACTTCCTTTATGGGTGTCAGGATCTTTTGTGGAGGTCAGAGGTTGCCCTGCAGAGGAAATGACAAGCTGTGAAATGTAAAAGAACAATTCCTTCCACATGTTTCCTTGCTCCAGGAGCAGTAAGGGGTTGTCGGCTAGCATCACGATGGGATGGTCCAGGCCTTTGCCTAGCAGTCCTGTCGAAACTAATTTGCAGTTAAAGACCTGCACAACTGTTTAAAGCTTTACAAGTCCAGCAAGTTTCAAGGACTGCTGAAGCCAAGTGGTACAAACCAATCTTATTTTTAACAGCTAGACAGCCAAAGAGAAGGAAGACAGGCCAAAAAACGCTCTAAATTGTACAGCATCAGATAAACTGTATATCTGAAAGTGATCCTTCTCTGTAGTATTTATTTGCATTAAAAGCTCACAGTTTGGGAACTGAAAAAAATTTAACTGCTCTAGTTTTTCTTCTAGTTGATGCATGGGTCACATGAGCCACACGTGCTGCTGTTAGACAACAAATCCTTGTAGGGAAACCCAAAATTTATGTGGACAAAATGAGCTATTTGGTCATTGTAAAAATGTAAGTGTCCTTAAAAACATACTCAAAGAGCTGAATTGCTTTTTTCTTTACACTCCTGAAGAACAGTACAGTAGGAGAAGGTGGGAGACTAGAAAACTTTCTAGAAGCAAAATGTTACAGACAGAGAAAAATGTGCATGTAGGAGCCTAGCCCAAACAGCAGAGGTAATGGTAATCTTTCTACATGACCAAGCCACATAGCAAAGCATAAGCAACAAACATCTCTGCTAGCCTAGATATTGGAAGCAGTATAGCCATGCTAGCACAACACTCGCTGTACCCAGTCTAGTATAGCCTGTGTCACAGCTTTACTATAGCAAGATCATCCTCCTGCTGGGACCAAACCAGCTTGGCTACCTTCAAACACTGTCTTCGAAAATACTGGCTGATAACACCTCTCCTCTGACACAGCCAGGCCAAGCAAAACTCCCTTCTTGATTTCACACTGTAGTGCTTGTGATAACTTCTGCTCAAAAAGATGTACAATTAGTCACAATTATTTAGTTACAGGTAGTGTTTGCGTCTGTAATTTGACCAAAAACTCTACACAACTTGGCACTAAAAAATATTTCAGTATCTCAATACTTCTCAGTCCCTCTTCCCTTCTCCCTCGCAAACACCTTTTTTAGGTATTCAGTGCAGATCATTTTATGCTACTACAGTGCTGGCCATAAGTTCAGGACTTGAAACTGGCTAATACTAAAGAAGTGTGAGTAAGAAACTAGAACAAAGAAGTTTTTGCTTTTGTTCTACAAATTATAGAGGTTAAAATTATCCTTGATTTTCTACTTGCCTATTTAATTTGATCATCATTTCTGATGAACAAATAGGTGTTTGCATATTAAGTTAGAGCAACATCACAGATAGAAGAGCAAGCATTTGGAAGAATGTTCCCAACAAGTGCAGAGTAACACTTCCCAAATGAGCCTGAGTTTGACCTAGAAGTGTT
Source organism: Cuculus canorus (assembly GCF_017976375.1). Classification (NCBI taxonomy): domain Eukaryota; kingdom Metazoa; phylum Chordata; class Aves; order Cuculiformes; family Cuculidae; genus Cuculus; species Cuculus canorus. The sequence continues at coordinate 92,277,774 of NC_071402.1, forward strand.
TGAACTGAAGAAGAAATATATGAACACTGTCCAGTTACTTTCCTAAGGAGGAAAGGGCTGCCACTTTCTAAAAAGACTGAGTTACACTAACATTTTGCCCATGTGAATCCCCTCTTCTACGGACACTCAAGTCACAGGGGATTTTGCTATGGATTTCACAGTGAGAAAGAGTGCTTATGAAAACAGTGTATATTTAACATTTTATATGGAGATTCACATTTCTGAAATTTTCATACATTTAGAAGATTGGATTACTTAGATCCAAGCAGCGAGGCAACATTTCTTGTAGTCGCATCAAATTTTCCTACCTATGCTACTTTTATTAGAGTTGTTACCACCTTACACAAAACAATGGTTAATAAATTCCATGAAGAAATTATAATTTATTTATTGACAGGGACTATTGATACATTAACAGGGCAACAGGTCAACAACACTTCTTCCATGAGCCTCTCGGGGAATATCAATTCAAAAGAATGGAGAAAATATGGTTTGGACTAAGAGATACACCAGATCTGATAAAGTGCATCTGTGACCTACAAAGGAGGTAGAATGGGAGGTATTAGATTGCATTCCCCTGTGCAGCAGGGAAGAGCCATACCGAGCCCACCACAGAGCAGTGGTTTAAAAGAATAATGTAGCCTGAAGTTAATGGGAATAATATGAAGGTTTTGTGTTAAACTTCTAAAACCAAGACAAATTTGAAGTGAAGGTTAAAACACCATCTCCTAACTTGCTCTATTTTCCTTACATGTTGTAACACCACATATGGTATCGATATGTAAGATCAGTCACTATTTAGACTACTGCAGCAGAGTGAGTTACAGAGCATCAGTCTTCATTTAGACTGTTTTTGCTTTCTCTGGTTTGCGTCTCAACCTTAATGTCACTTTAACAGAGCTTTCTTCCCCCCTGCTTTTGGTGGCTTAACAGATATAATATAGTATTTATAGAGCATATCAATGTGCAACAGCTTGCCACAGACCATAAACACATTTTTCTGTTGGAAATGTTGAAGTTGTGATTTTCACCACGTGATCTCCAGTTCCCCAAGGTTTGCTCCTTTAATTGTAAATAGCCAGAAAGTCATCAAGCTAGCATTTAATAAACTTTTAATTTGAAATGGATTACCACATGTTGTGTTTGTTTACCCATTATTAAATCTCTTAGCAACATATCACCAGCAGAAACAGCATACTGTAGCCCTGTACAGATACGTTGAAAACAAACCCATGGGGGATATTAGCAGCTAATAATATCTTTAAAGAAGGCTCCAAGAAAAAAAAAATATAAACAATATCAAAAATTACTCTTAGAAATTTTGATAGTGCAAATCTGTTTGGCATGGAAATTAGAGATCTTCCACGATCAGCTTATCAGCATATTTCAGAGGTCTGCAAGGAAAATAGGACATACGCTAACACTCTTTCTCAGTTCTTAGAAGCAGATCTTTCTGGACTTCTCAAACTGAATAGCATGAAGTTTTCTGTGTGTTTCCAGAACTGTGACCTATTTAGTTGCATCTTTGATGTGTGTATGCATGTCTGTGTGCACAGGAAGACTGATGGCAGGACCAAACAACTGTAAGGACAAGCTTGATTTATTAAGATCTTGTCTATAGGCCTTCACTGTTGAGAAAAATTTGCTGCAACTCCACATTTTGATCTGCTATTCATGGTTTTGTGCTGCATGTCAAAGCACCTTACCAGATATGCAGAAGATATATAGCAACAAAAGGGACCTTACCCCTCAGTACAGTGTGTATTTACAACTCTGTGCTTCTGGTATCAGGGCAGCTAGATAAAAGTCTTTCGATCACACTGCAGTTCCTGCTTAGCCTTATGTGTCACAGGGCAAACCTCATTTTCTTTATCTCCTAAAATGAAAAATACTTCTATTGGCCTCTTCTCATGTTATACTTCCAACCTGATCTGCCCATTCACCATGCTAAATGATTATTGCCTATCTGCTCTCTTTCTTTCCTTACAATATCCTGCTCTGTCTTTTCCCATGCCTTCTACATTGTATCACTGCTACTATTCTCAAATGCCTGAAGAACCTCTGTACTGAAGAACTAAATCTCTGTTTCTGATCTGCATATAATAGTCACACAGATACTACAACCTATGGGTTGGCTGCATCCTTCAGTACATTAAACAAGAAGGGATACAGGAATGTCTGTGTATGAAAAAAAATCTTATTATTGTCCATGAAAGTCAGATTCCACATGCTGAAAAAGAAAAACCAAAAGCAGCATCCTGTCATTCTTCTCATTCCTGGATTCCTAACAGAGGAGAAGCAATTTGTGAATCCATTGCAATATGGTCAATTATGTCTTTAGTGTAGCTAGATCTGCAGACTCACAGAGGCCAGAGAGGATGGTCAGTCTAAAAGTCACCTTTGCTGATTCTTTAAGAAAGTTGCTGGGGAGAATTGCAGCACATAAGCAAATGATAATTTGTCTTTCCTATGGGTTACCACTTGATTGAATCTTAATGGAATTTCATAGGAATAGCATAAGGCATGCCTCTGATGCCAGAACTATCCCCCGCCAAATTTGAAGTCCTTGTTGTAGCCCAGGGAGGTACTAGAGTTCTTCCAGAAATAACTTTTTCTTCCTGTAAGCTCAGTGTCATCAGCAGCTGAATTGTTATTGCTGCAACTTTCCAAGCATTATTCAGCCTGAAGCAGAGGCCAGCATGGAAAGTTTCATCCTCAGCAATGAGGCTGGTTTAAATTGCTCACAACTGAAAACAAATTAAGCAATCTCAATAAAAATAATCACAAGTATTCCTGCTATAACACACGTTCAACCAATAGATTAATGACAAAAATCTGGCTTAACAAAAACAGTAACAACTAGTCAGCTTTGAAATGAAACAATGGGTTGCTCCAATGAAAGCCTGATTATAAACATGAAAGTTTGGAACCATCACCTAATACTCCAGACTCTCCAACCTTCTCTGAGACACCATTCTTTTCAGCAATGCTTGAATACATGAGAAGTTCAGGTGGGAGATGCTTATTTGAATCTTGTGGTAGTTTAATTACCTATTAAGAAAAAGAACACACAGGAGCATAAGCAGTTCAGTATTTCTCAAAACCAGAACATACTTGTTTGTAGACTATTTGTGAATCCTAGAAGTCCAAGATGATGCTATGAGGATTTTAGGAAGTTCTTGTTTCTCTGTACTCCATTTACTACAGTTTTCTCTCATATCAGTTTCCCATGCATGTCTTACTCATGCTTATGAACTAAAGCCCAGTAAATGGGAGTGTCTCAGAACCCAAACTAAGAATTATCAGGGCAAATCAGATACCTTGAATCATTAAATTATCTCAGCTTATACACTGAGTCAAAAGACTAGTTTTGCAGCTTTGTGCTCTTCTCCCCTCCCTTCAATTATTTTGTTATTTCTCATATTCTTTTTCCTAGCATAAATTTGGCATATTTTTTGTATGAATTCTTATTACTTTACATGATTCCGAAGCTATTTTTGCTTTGGTTTCCTCTTGGTAGATCCAAAAAGGAAGACTGACTGAAAATCATCACTACAAAAAAATTAATAAGTACACTTTCTATTAAGTAAACATACACATTATAATTAAGATGTTTTCAAAATTCATCTATTTAGGTGTTTTTTTCCTGAGTCAGAAATGATTACAAAAGAGGTATAAGTTTGATGTCTTCTTAAGATTCTGAATGAGGGGACATATCTCACAATAAACCCTTAATTTGCCAGTCTAGAAACACTGAGGAAGAATTCTTAATTCAGGCCCATTTTCACCTAAGACATACAAAAAATGTCACATTTGAATTATGTCCAAAAATTATTTGAAGGTAAAATTCCTATCACAACAGAGACTTGTTCGCTAGCTTAGGATCCCAGACATACAAATGCAACAATACAATAAACAATATTATTTTGCTTTGTAACATGTAAAGTCACCTCTGAGACTCACTAAAACTGTGGAGGAAATCAACACGTATCGGTGTCAAGCTTAAACTCGAAATCTCAAATTTTGATCCATTTTTTTTAATTCAATTATTCAGCACCCCAAACAGTATTTTGATATTTGAAATAACATCAAAAAATGACTGGAAGAAAACCACTAATTTCATGTAAAATTAGAAGGTGCATGGGATTTTCATTTTCTGTATATACTTACTGGGTAGAGTGAGAAACCGCTTTTTTGGAAGACAGTATAGATTTTAAGGCTGACAAATGGAAAATGAAGTCTGTTCTGAGGAACAGTAAGCACACCAATAGGCCTAAGTTTTTTAAATACAAACCTGAAAGTAGAGATTGCATAACCAATGATCCAGGTCTTGAGAAATAAAATTTTCCATTTTTTTGAATCGGTCAACTTTGGAGTCGTAATGGCCTCTGAGGAAAGGACATTTAAATTTTCCCTCCAAAGTATTAAAGTTGTTGTCACACAAGGGAAAAGCTCCCCATCCCACTTCTCGATCAACCAAAGTACAGGTCCCCCGAAGAAGGAAGAGTTCAAAGAGGAGGACCATGCCTGGCTTCACAGCTTTTCTAGGGGGTAGAAGCTAACAAAGACGAAAAGAGAAGATTTATTAGTTATAAAAACATAACAAGGGAACCAGCTTTTATCTTTCTTGTAAGACTTTACAAACTTCATATTTTTCAAACAATTTTGTGCACTAAAACAGTTAACAATTCTTCTTTTCACAAAGCATGCATTTGAACATTTTTTCGCTCCAACAGAAAATACTATGCTTCTTTCTATTCTAATTTTGTGATTTCTTTTTTTTTTCTTTTGGATTTCTGAAAGTGTTCATTTTCTGTCTTTATTTACCAGTGGAGGAAAACATTGCAACTAGAAAACTTTAAGACCGAGTAACAAACCAACTTGGGAATCTGAGGTAACGTTGTGAGTGCTTGCTGAGATTCACCATTGGGTTCTTCTTGCAGCAACTTTGGAGTTAACACTTGCAGGCTTGCTCCTCAGTGAGGAACAACACTCCACCTACTTCTGGGAATGATGTTGGTATATTGGTACACAAAATAGCCTTCTTCCTTCAAAGTCAAGCAGGAAAACTCTTCTTGCAAAGTATGTGAAGATCAAGGCAGGATCAAAAATGATTTTGAGATAGTAAACTCTCAGCTTACCAAAGACAGCCAAATACTGTTTGCACTTTTCATGAGATAGCTAGAGATATTCTTCTGAATATTTTGGAGATGTGGAAGAGGGTTGCCAATGCCTTAGGGCCCTGAAGCAATTAAGTTCCTATGACAAAGACTTGAAAATCAGGGATGAAGAACCATACTGGAGCAACAAATTCATACAAATCCATCTGTAAGATTTGTTGTGTGAAACAATGCAAGGTCACAGAGAAGAGAGTAGAGGAGGAAGTAAAGCAAAGACAAAGAAAAAGAAGTCTCTTCCAATGCCACAGTTTTAATTGCTTTCTTTAATTAATATAGGGGTTGACCTATGTCCTGTTGAACAATTCTATTACATTCAAAAGAACAAATAAAACAAAAAAAAAACGTATAAAATCTAGAACATAGAAGGCAACAACCATCATACCCTAGCTAACAGCTCTAAAATGTAGTCATATTGGGACAAGGTGAGAAAATATCACAGAATCACAAGGTTGGAAAGGACCCATTGGATCATCTAGTCCAACCATTCCTAACACTCCCTAAACCATGTCCCTAAGCACTTCATCCACCCGTTCCTTAAACACCTCCAGGGAAGGCGACTCGACCACCTCCCTGGGCAGCCTGTTCCAGTACCCAATGACTCTTACTGTGAAGAATTTTTTTCTGATATCCAACCTGAACCTCCCCTGACGGAGCTTCAGGCCATTCCCTCTAGTCCTGTCCCCTGTCACTTGGGGACTATATGTATATATATGTCAACTACATATATAGTAGTATATGTCAACTACACATTTCACACAGCAAAACATCTGCTTCACCACTCCTCTTACACATTCTCCTGGAATACAGAGAACTCGCACTGCCTAATTTCTTAAATAATTTATCTTGGGTACTTCTCCAATAGAGACATTTGAATGTTTTCCATCTTTTACTGTTCCCATTCCAGTCCTGAAAGTTCATTGCAGCAAACACCTTGGTACACTTACCTTGCCTTCCAGCTAGGGCAGAGAAAGAGGAGCCTTTTCTCCTTCTCTCCTCCCTATGAACTGGCATGTACTTCTATAAGGCCAAAATATTCAAGGGTATCCTCTGATTTACAGAGTCCTGTAGAACATACCCTCAGTAGTTTTTGAAACAGAATAAGACCCCCCAGATAGAAGACACTCATTCAAACTGATCACTTACTATGAAAAATCTGAAATGCCAAAGTCTTCTTAACTTAGCAGGGATTTCCTCAATCACATGACATTCTGCAGCTGATAACCAGACACAAACCTTTAATTCTTTAAGTATTTCTGTGCATAAGTATACACCTCAACACAGCTTTTTGTTGATTGATACTTTTAAATGCAATAATTGGGTTTTTACCCTCCTGATTAAACAGCAGGCAAGATAATAAGCACAATTCAGGAACACATAAGTTTTTACTTTCACTTTTTCTGAAGCAGATAAGGGATTTACCCATACCAATGACTGCTATGTTAGGAGATGATATATGTACATAATTGTGTTCCATTCTATAATATTTTTGAAGAGGTGAATATAAATTACTATTTCTAATAATATGCCTTCCAGTTTCATGTTATATATTGTGATTAGATAATGGCAAGAGAGAGAAAGTCATTTAAGGAACTCTTTAGAACTATAAATATTTTCATTATTATGTAGGTATACTTTATATTAATTATGTAAATATATTCTAAGACTTAGTGTAGGCTTAAAACGAAACAGAAGCATCTGTTGAAAAAAGCCATAACCCTGTGGCAGCTGTTATTAAACCATTAACAGTATCAGGTTTCATTTAAACCAGATTTACCATTTTCTATAACAGCCCGTGGGAAAGCTAAAAACATTAGGTACAAATTACTGACAAAAGAGATCCTTAATCAAGCCATACATTTCATTTGGCTAGCTGGGTGCTAGATAGTAACCTCTGTGCTACAATTTAAAGGCACTGGTTACAAGGCTATGATCAAAGACAATTACCTGCATTATTGAACAATCCCAAAGCATACACAGCTGAAATCACTGCCATATCACAACATCCCTTTAAGTTTTTCCCTTGTTTTCCAGACTTACTCTTTTCTGAAGTATAACTCAACAGTATATGCTCTTCTGCCACCCTGCCTATAAACAGACACTGGTCAAGCAGTTGGTATAAGGGTAATAATTGTGATTATTAAAAATTTATTTTGTTTCCTGCTCACAATTATTCTTCATTTTCTCTATGCTCTCATCCTGGGCCTAGATTGCAAACTCACTCTTCGGTACTGGGTACCTTTGCATACAGTTGCAGGACCTGGGTGTTTAAGCCATGATCAAAATGCATAATGGCAAAACGAAAATGAGGATTTTGTCAAACACCTGTTTGCTGCAAAGTCTGAGGTTGTAAGGACTATCATTCTAGGAGTCCTTATACAGAAACACGGAGTGTCTGACCCAGGTGGGACATCATCACGTATCTCATCTCACACAGTCAAATAAAGCACATCTACCAAGCAAGAAATTTTTTAGTGTTAAATCCATACAAAAATCCTGGCCAAGTCTCTGCCTGTTACTCTATGCTGATGTGCCAAGCATTCACGTAGGGAATGTCTAGGAAAGGACAGCCAGGCTGAAGCAGAAGAGTTTCAAAAAGGAGGCAGGTCCCCATACTAAGCCTATCCCCATTGCCATGGTGAACACAAATCACCACCACAACTCGCTGTCCTACAGCCACAGCTCTGGAATGGAGCTTGGTGTTGTGCCACCTGCTCTTCATTAGGCTCCTCATAGGCAGCAAGCCTGAGAGCAGGGACTGGGAGCACAGCCAGCAAAACCCATAGGCACAGGTACACAAAGGCATTAAGGCATGTAACTCCAATCGAAATCCACGGTCTCTGAGTGCCTGCCTGCCGCCGTGGATTTGGGCTGCCGTGCTCAGCTACAGGGCAGGGAACAGCTCAGGTGCTTAGAGGTAAAGGAAATCAGTAGTTGTTCTTTCTCATAAGAGACTCCTGCAACACCTGGGATGGGCAAGGTACAGGAGGCTCAAACTGACCAGTTTGTAGCGACAGACCATTTTGTTTCTGAAGAAAAAAAAAACAATCAGTAGTTATATTTTCTCTGCTGGCAGCAATCCTTTCTGAAGTTCGTAGTTAGTCCACAGGCTTACGCCAACACTGTTGATGTTCAAAGAGAGCACATTATGTAAATACAGCTTCCAATGTTTTAATGGGTCTACTCACTAACATGTTAGTTTACTGTTTCTCCTTGCTTAGGTAAAATTTCCATCGAGGTCTGTGAGATATATAGGCTTTTACAGTGCAATGAAAGTATCCAGCACCCACTTTCTACTGGTGTAATTTCTTCCTCAAAGAGAGATGCAGCAGAGAATAAATAATGGTTTTGGGTGCCTGCACAGGCACAAGTAATCCTTCTTAGGCTGCAGTTAACAGTGTTGCATTTAATTGAATTAAATCATAGTGAAGTAAAATTATCTCTTGCCACTATTTCTAAATTCAACCATTTTATATCAGTTTTATTGCAATATATCTTACTTCTCCATATGCCACCATAATTTCAGCAAAGAAATCATTTACTCTAGAGAGACAATGAATTCTATTTGAATATTTCAATAAACAGATACAATGTGAAGATTTTGGAGTTTTTCTCTAACTTATTCTTGGGCTTTAACCTTGTCAGAGAAGAAAGAAACCATTGCTTCTCTGCCTTGCATCATCAAATGCTTTCAGTTTAGAAGAAAAGGACAAAAATTACATTACTTAATAGTCATAACACAAAAATCTGACCACTAAACATATAAAACTCAAATGGATTAAAGTGAATTATAATATCCAAAGTCAATTCAATGTTTACTTATAATACAGAAGTATATTGCAAACCACTGTATAAATTAATGACTCGTGGTTTCTGATTATGAAAACTACAGTAAATTAATCTCACTGGTGCAAAGCATAGGTAGAAAACCTTTTAAATAGGAAACATTTCCCATAACTATTTCATTAACAAATAAAAAATTGCTTCACTCTGTGAAATGAATAGTGCTGGAGATGAGACTGTTATTGCCAAAATAAGGTGAAGGTGAAGCTTTCACAATCCAGTTTCAAGACCTCCTGCTTTATGTGCAAGGCCAGAATACAGGCAGAGGGAACAGCATTTTGGGGAAGTGTTTATGTAACTTTGAAATTTATAAAAGGCCAGAGGGGAGGGAATAGAAACACAGACTGAGGTAAAAATAAAATACCATGTTATTAAAGTTTTCCAAAAGTCCTATCTATCATTAGAATGTCCTGGAGTAGCTGGAAACTTACTTCCCCAATTTCCATCACTGCCTGTCTTTGAACAGGTGTCCAAATACAAAATACCACACAAATCAAAGGAGGACCGTGCAGTGCACTATCATTCTTTTACTCATTTATACTTTTTTCTATATTCTGAAAAAGAGAAAAGATCTTTCAAATCTGACATAAGTGAAACAACTCCCTCACTCTCCTCCCTGCAGCTTGCACACTCCTTAAACCTTCATCCAGTGCCACCGTCTTTCCTGTGACTCGGTATCCCAGCCTTCCTGGTAGTGGGGGAGTAAGGACCAGAAGTGGCTGTAGCACAGCATGCAAGCTCAGGATCATGGATGAGCCACACAGACTGCAGGGCAGCACTATCTGTAAGCAGGCGATGTACTCACTGCCCTCGGTCCTGCAGTGGTGGCAGTGAGAAGGATTTTTCCTGACACACCGTGCCAAAGCACTCTAGCATCTTCCTACAGCCACACCAACTACCTCAATGGAAACACCTTCTGCCCTTTCCCATGCTACCAAAGCAGCAATGATTCCCCACTACCTCCCTTTCCTCTAGGAGAGATAACTCAGGGCATAGTTAACTCCAGCAGCATCGCATGCGGCACGACTACCTTACACCAGAGGACCAGAGTCTGGTCTTTTATCTTCTCAAATACAGGGGAATAATGTTTGCATTCTGTGAGCTTTAGCCTCTGCATCTGTTGCTAATTGTCCTAGCACATCTGCTGCTAATTCTTTTCTGTTCTTTGACCAGCAGGGAGTAGTAATGTATGGTACAGTCAGCTCTAGCCTTCCCATGCATTTCTGGTGATATACCACTGGCCTGGGCAGATTCTGACCTCATCTTACAAGGGGAGAAATTGTCTTTGTAAGAGGAAGGCAGGAACTCCCATTCCTTCTCCTGCCACTCCCATCTCATATATTTATTCCCAAGATTGATTCCAGCACAGTCAGAGCATGAGTTTCCCAGGATAATGTAAGCCACGGACACAAAACAGCAGAGCTTATTTCTTTTGTGTCAAGAGGACACATAATTTGCTCAGAAACCACTCAGAGACAAGGAATCTCATGGAGACGTGGCTTGTTTGGCACACAGGGCTGAGTCACACAGCAGTGCCACTCTGCCTGCCATGGGCTTTGGTGCAGGAACAGGCAGCTTTCCTCTCCTTTTTGCTCTATCAGGTTCTCCATCTTGGGTCTCTTTCGTGATACTGTTCTGAATTCCCCATCATACTTTGTGCAGAGCAGCATCTCCTTCCTCCTTAAGTCTCAGTCCAGCCTGAGATGCAGCAGTGCTCCTTTCACCAGGGAAGCTGTGCCAATGCAGATTTCACATTCCTGCAGTATTTGCTGGATGGTCCAGTCCTCATCGGGCTTTGCTGTCTTTCCAGGGGCTCAGCTAACACTCCTCCAGGAAAAGAAACAGGAAGGCCAGCTCCTCATAAGAAATACTCTTTTCCTTGTGTGCTCCGCTTACAAATTGTATGTTTAAACAAAATCAGGGTTTTTTTCTTTTGTGGCATGAAGTACTCTTCTCATTTCTGTAGCACAGATTTGCAACTAACCTGCTCATCCTGAGCTCACAGATAATTACTGAAAACATGAAAATCCTCAAAACCAATATTGTAAGAGAAAATAAGTGTCTTCTCTGGGTGTTTTGCTGACTTCTATGAGTTGCAGATATGGACCAAAACACAGCTTTTGACAGTTCCAGGCTGTCAGCTCTGGTGAGTCATGGAATTGCTCCATTTTTTCCATTCACAGTGTTTAATGTTGGGGCAGACATTTATATTGTTCTTGGTGTCCTCTGTTGTTCAGAGTTTACTTGGAGCTAAGGATGCAGGAGGGAGCTGCTGCATTCTGCCTTTCTGCTGATCTGCCCCAGATAATACGTCTTTTGTACTATAGCATCCTGTGGCTCACGTAAAGCTCTCTTACAGATATAATAGGTAGGGAAAAGTACAAGGAGCAGTCCAAAATAAAAGCCTGTCTCTAGACACTCCTGATTTTTAACCTCTGCTAGATTTTCCAATGCAGACCACGCACCTTAATCTAGTTAAATATGATGTATTATAATGTAGGCTACAGTTCTGAGGTCTTTGGGCAGTATGTGTTCATCTAAGCTGAAGGAGCACATCTAGTACAGTCTAGGGAATTTTTCCAAGATCTCGTCCACTGGAGCACAAAGATTAGACAACATGTGAAAAGTAACCACAATAATTACCAGAAACAAAACCTGCTATAAGTAGTAATATTTTGCACATTTACATGAATTGCACAATGCAGTTCAGTAAATGCGATAGATTCTAACATACGATGTCTTTGTAATATCAGCACACCTGACTCAATTAATCCTTTCAAGTCTTCACACGGTGCTGGAAATGGAGTTTTCCATGTTGGGAAAGTCCATTTGTGGGCAGCAAAGATCTCCAGAGAAACCACCTGGCAGTGGTTTCTCTGGGAATGGGACCTGTGTACTGTTGGTCCCCGTGACACTTTCTGCTGGGCCCAGAGCAAAGAGAAAGATTCATGGCTATCTGGGGAGAAGAGCACTATTGAAGGGCTAGCAGCCAGCTCGAGCAGCATGCAGTGCTTGGCCTTGTGGTATAAGCAGCGCCCTGTCCAAGGGCAGCTCACAGCAAAACACAGAGATCTGTCCCCAGGATGGCACAGTGACCCAGGGCTGAGACAATCTGGAAGAGAGACGCTCTGAAAACATGCATGTTGAGGAGCTGTTGCAAAAAGACAGTTAACAAACAGCAAAGATCCAACCCCCAGACAAACAAAATAAAAATAGTAATAAGTATGTGTTCCTGCTGCGTGAAAAACACATCAAACCCTCAGTCTTCAAATATATACAAGTGTCCATCTAAGACTAGTTCTAGCATTTACCAAAAAGTTCACGTAGCCTCTTATCATCCCAACTACAAATAGTTACATCCAGGGAAAATTTAAGTGGCTCTCATTTTGAAAGTCCTCTGGCACTGCCAAGCATTATTACTTCCTATCTTTTTTCACAGTGTATCAAACTCTTATGTTATGTCCTATAAAGTATCCTAGAGCTAAATGTTCTTCATCTGTGCCAGAGTTTCGCTCAAGAATAAAATAAGGGGCTGGGGGGGAGGGAGGAAAAAAAAAAGTTTGTGCTGTACTTTTCCTAATGATACCTTGTTTTGTAATTACTAAAAGCATCATAGTCCTTAGACAGCTGCTGACATACAGAAAATAAGGTCCTTGAAACTGTTTGTTTCATCATATTTTAAGAATTAATACCTTAGGTCATGCTAATCAGTTTCTGATATATGTAGTTTTCAAAATGCACTTCAGGGAAGAAAATGCTGGAAATGACTAATAACAGCAAAGATATGAACTTTATGCGTTATATATCTAACTCCAAATGTGAACATTACCAAAGTACTTTTGCCATCTTAAGTATTTAGGAAGCCTTAAATAAAAAATAAATCCACCTCATTCAGTGAAATAGAACATCCTCTTTCTCCAAGCAAAAGAGTTCAAATTTATTAATTTTGTAGCTATATTTTAAAATGAGTGTCAGCCCCTGCTAGATGACTGCATGATAAGTGTCCTGAAACTTCAGGAAAAGGCACTAAATTTTTCACAGCATTTGTGTTTCATTTTCAGTGTAGTAAAAATATGGTGCCCTTTTAATAATGAATAATAGATCTCCTGGTTTGATATACATGCGTGGATTAAATGTCATGTTTGAAAAGTTGCTGTTTTATTCAGATTAAATTTCCCTCAAGTAAAACAAAATGGTACCCAGCTACTGTTATAATATTGCTAGTACCTTGCCACATTGATACATAAATATTAACTGGTTGATATACTCTAAAAATCTACAGATCTATGAACTATTCTGTCACCAACAGTGGCTTTATATGCATATGAACTGATTTAATGCTGTCCTAAGTTCCAGGTACATTGAGGAAAACGTGTAGCACCAGGCTAATGTACTTCTGGAGCTCACATTTTTTTTGCTGAAGTCCTGATTTTAGAAGTCCAGCACAGAATAAGGACTGATGCCAAACAGGTGCAACAAGACTGAGATTAAAAAGCAGTTTGGGGAGCCCAACACTGACACAATTGTTCCTGCTTCTTCTCAGTAGTGCGACAGACATTCCAGCTAGCGGGGAGGCTTAAGGAATACTTTTTAAATGTCACTTGTAGGCAGTCTCATTGGTGTATAGTGCTCATCACAATAACTGAAAATTTCCTATCTGAACGTCCCCTTCTGAACAAAAACTCACTTCCTAACAGGTAATACTTTCTAGAAAATTGTCCCAGAAATGTTTATAATTTATTGTGAATACTTGGAAAAGGAACAATGTTGCAATGTAAAACAAAATATTTTGGTCCTGGTAATTGAAATTATAGCTGAAAACCTTTTCTCTTTTTTAAAGAAGGGAGGCACTTTAGCCCTTGACTCCAATGAATATTTTTACTCTGAAAAGTGAATAGTTATTGTTGTAGTTGTATTATACAAATGTTCTAATGTTTACTGAACTAACTTAACAAAAGCTGACAAAAAAAAAAATCAAACCCCACAAATTTTCTTTTTCTAAGCAAAATTAAACTTTTGCATACCACAATTCATTTGCGCTCTGAAAAATGTAATCTGGGCTTGCTAACACCAGGACATGGATCCCACGGATTAATAAGACACTACTTATAATACATTGTGAAGAAGAAATGTTTACTGACTACTTAGGCCTTATCTGTACTAGGATCTTAGTCAACATGAGACAGAAACAAGGAAATTACAGTAGTAAAATTCTTGGTCTAGCATAAAGATGATGCAGTCACATCTGTGCAGGTGCTGCCAAGGACAATCTAGTTGTGTAACTGCCTTACTAGACACACAGTAAACATCTCATCTCCTTTCCTGTCCTCTCCTTACTCGACTTTTATCCCAGACCTGAGAAAAATCAAGAAGTACAAGAGTATATTGAAAGTTTAAGAACAAAGCTTCTTTACTGTCAGAGTTAACCTACTCCATTTTTTTGAATCTCAGCTTCAGTTTACCTTCAGTTTGTGCTATAAAGTCAGTGAAGCTTCAGAATAGCTCTTGCTTCACCTAAACCAGATGGTATTGACCCATAAACTAAATCTATGAAAACATCATTGAAATGCTGTGTCTAAAACCAGTACCCTTATGATCATGCAGTTAGTTGCTGTTCCTAAAATTGCGAAGAGTCATTTGAAACAGCAATTTTATTTTATCACAATCCAAAGCATTTATATATGATTTGTCCAACATAATTTAAGGAAAAACATTACTCTTGTGACTGTCTGGCCTTACTGAAAACCAAACAAAACAAGACTCAACTGGAGCTATTAGGAGGCACTGTCTAATATGTAGTCAGAGGTTATTGTGGGAGATATGCTGACAAACTGAAAAGGAGGACAGTGAAGGAGGGGAAAGAAGGGAAGCTGGCAAGCTAGAGCAAAGAACATTGATTAATGAACAAAAAAAAATTTTGAAAGGTCGGGAGTGCAAGTCAGACTAGCCCTGAGGCAGATCTAACTTACATGACCAGCACTTTCTGTACACAGCAGGTAACCCATGCTGACACCAAATTTGTTGACCTGACAGGGTTATTATTTTTGGAAGGATGTAGTGTTCTGGAACAATTTCTTTAATATATTAGTTAAAACTAAGCCTTCCTTCAATATCAAGCATGCATGTCATCATTTTCGCTGAACTCCTATCATTATTCTGGCCAATAGAAACAAAAGCTTATTTTTCATTTGTGAGCACTTGTATTTTCCCCCCCGTAATATATTCCAGGGCAGCAATGCTCTATATAATACTGTGCTTAAATCCAGATGCTCATCTGGAGCTGACCAGCAAGACTTCAGTACTCACACTAAGTTTTGCAGTAGATGCCAATCATCGGAAGCCTAAAATTTGCCTCATCTCAGCACAGATGTTAAGGGTTTCTTTGGAAACATACCTTAAGTTTATGGACCAATACCAAGGAGGAAGAACAGAAAGGTAGAATCATTCTGAGTACAATACCTACGTCTTCAAAATTAGCAGATGAAGAAGGTTTTCTAAAATGATGGTACTAAGATTTTGCTGTCCGTTATATAGTAATGAAGACAGGGAATCATCAGAAGGTCACTTAATCCAACTTCTCCGAGTCCTGCATTTTAAGTGTACTTGTCCGAGACCTGCACCTTGGTTCGCTAGACTGACAATGAAGTTTGGTGAAGATGCTGACTATATGTCCTCTGTGAGACTTGAGAACTTTAAAGCAAATGCTGGTAAAGTGATAAGCATAATACCTTTAAACAGTTACTGAGATGTCCACATAACCCAATAGAAACTAACAGAAAGACAAGTACATGGACTTTGCATATACTTCTCACAAATCCATGTGAAGAGTTCCTTTGCATTGAAGAGCAGCTGGACAAAAGACAGGTCAATATGAAGCATCTTTTGCTTAGTACTGAGAACAGGGATACCCAGTTTTGAACGGGAAATATTCCTGAAGTAGGAGCAAAAGCAGCAGGCAAGACACAGGAGAAATATGATGCTGAAAGCAAAAGGCAGGGCATGCCCAAGTCATTCGGTCATTCTGCCTGTATGCTTCTCCTTTCGCTGAAGACTGAAGAGAAAATACTATGTCTTTGAGGCAGTAAGCAGGATCCATGAGTCTTGCCTAGGGAGCAATCACAACTCCGTGATTTGTCCGACAGATACATGGGGTTTTTTTAACATCATGTGATATTCACATTTTCCATGTCTATATATGTGACTCTTTTCATACCAACAGCTGCATTTACAGACACTGTTCATTACTCATTACAGACGATAAAAAATTAAAACACAAGAAATGTGACTTAGCAGCACTTTATATATCACAAACCCAACAGTTAAAATGACATGCCCACTAGTATCTTAAAGTATCAGTGCCACATATAAGTTGCTTCATCTGAAAACTCTTTGGGATAGGGATTGTCTGTCTGTTCTGTATCTACATAACACCTCCCACAACCGAAGGAGTGGAGGAGGAAATCTACCATTCAGGTCATATTGGAAAATAAGTAATTGAAACCTGAAAAGATTCTCCTTCAGCTTCTACCAATGCATCATAACATATGAAAAAAAAAAAAAAAACCAAAAAAAACCACAAAACCATGCAGAAAGATGGGGGTTGTTTTTCAAACTGTAAAGAAGCTTCCACATGCCAGAGAGTTTATCTGAGACCAACATTTCACCAGCACTAGGCATTAGCTACAACAGTAAGCAACTGACACAATAATCCTGCCACACACAACATGCTTGGGCAGGAAAATATGTGTGCCTCAGTCGTTAAAAGACAGAATAGAGCCTCAAGTGTTTGGTCTCCTTCCAAAATAATCCAAATGCTGTGGGTTTTTGGCAAATGGAGGTCAATGGAGCTAAAAACTCACAGAAGGATTTGGGCATTCTTGTGTTTATATACACCCACTCATTCATTTATTATTCTAAAGCTACTTTACAGAAATCAAATTACGTAGCTGACAAGCTGCATAGATAAGAGATAATAAAAGTAAAATTTAAAATTAGCTGACAACACTACGTGATGTAGTGTATATTTAGCACTTTTAGAGTGAGTGATGAGGGTTAACCTAGGGGAAAAATATGGTACCCTCCTAAATTGCACCTTAAATTATTAAATAAATTATGAACGAGATGGAATGCATTAAATATATAAGCCCGAAGGAGAAAGAGCGGATGTGTTTCAACTTTCAAAGCAAAGATAGCATTAAGAATTGTTGCTTACAGTCTGGATACTTTGTCCAAAGTAGATTCCAATGTTGTAGTAGTTTCCATCATGACTAACAGGCAGTGTTGTCCAGTCCTGAGGCTGCCCCTTCGCTTTGGGCCACTCCAGTAAGTCACCACCTAAATGGCTGAGAACAGAAACTTTGAGGGTGTAGTGGCCTTTAGGGACCTTATCTTTGACTCCCCTCAGACATTTGATGTGAATTTCTATCAGCTGCAGTGTCTTGGAGCAGTCAACCTAGGGAGAAGGCTCTGAATTACTGACCTGGGTTGAGCTGATTTTAACCATAAAATTAGCAAGAATAAATTTCTTAAAGAAAATAACTACTAAAAAGCAGACCACATACATCTTGTTCAACCTGCAATTACCTATTGCTAACCAAGACTCTCCAAATAGGAAGGTCAAAAGTCATAGAGGTGGCAGATTAAAAAAATAATAAAAATACTACTAATAAACTCTTCGGTATCCTTGGGGGGAAGGTGCAAGCTGTTGAAGGATGACATCTGAAGCCATAATATGGCAGAATTAACTGGAAAACAACACTTTTAAAAACACAGCGTACTTTCCAAGACAGGCACAATGTGTGGTGTGATGAGCAGTCTGCAGACACAAAGTGAAAGACAGGGCAGGCTATGTTTTTCTACTAATTATTAGTCTTGTCAGAACTATTAGTGCTGTGTAATATGCAGACTATCCTTTCACCTTCTGATTATCACATAATCAGATTCTCTAAAAAATAGTAATCAAAGTGCAACACGTGTAGAATTTAATAGCAACTCCCTACAGGCACCTTTATTCCAAGTCCAGACAAAAGGAAACATCTGCTTCTTGCTGTTGACAAGATGTTGTCTGAGTTACCGAATGTTTAGCATGGAATAATTGTTGTGCTGTGTATCAAAAATGTCTTTTTGGTGCTTTCCTTGGATGCTCAGCTCGTAGCGTGGAGGTTGGCAGAGGGAAACAGACACAGCACTATGATCCTTACAAGTCCTGCCTGGGTAAAGGTGTGGCACCTGTCCCACTGCACCAGCAGACACTTCAGTGCTGCCTAAATCAGTCTACAGGGTCAGGCACAAAACAGGGAGTCCCAGTCTGGCCCCAGTGTTGACTTCAATGGACAAAATTGCTTCTGCAATAACTAATTATTCAGAGCTTCAAATCAGCAATACTTTTTTTCTGGAAGGAATCAATATTATCCATTATTCTCAGAAAACACTAGTGCTAGGTCTTCTTCTATTAATTCAATGGGTTACAAGAATCCATGCTACACTTCAGAATCTAATGACTACCTTGACTACTAGGTTTAGTTGTCTCACAGTTTAAGCCTACAGTAGCTAATAATCTCTTCTTTAATGCTGTCTTGGATTTATTTTGGAAGAGATAGCATATTTCCATATAGATAGAAAGCTTCTGGAATTAAATTAAGCAGTTAAATAAACAGCTGAATTTGTTAAACTTCTTTTGTTTCTCAACACAAACCATACTTAACAACTAATCTGAATGACAATTATTTTCAGCTTAATTAGAAAATCTTAATTAACAAAAAAGATTTAACCTTAATATTTTTGGTTTCTGAATCATATATAAAAAAATTAACATTATGTGAATAAATAAGACAATCTTTTTAAACCTCAAGGCAGGATTACTGATGCAGGCAGGCTTCATTATTAAACACATTCTAAATTAAACGCCTCTATGAATTTTATACTGAAATATATTGTGATAGTTTTGCATGCCAAATGTGACATTTTGTATTTTAGATTCATCTTCTGTAGTAATTTTGGAAATGTCATACAAACAAAGATTTTGTCATTTACCAATGGAATTACTATGCATGGCCGGTTAGCCATCTCTTTTCTGGCTCTTCTGGTTGTTTCAAGTCAGCAAGCCATAAAAAATCTTTATCTCTCTGAAACACAGCAATTTGGAAGATAATCGAATAGTGACTGGGGGGCAGAAACGCCAGTCTGAGGAATTATACCACAATCTCTCTTGCATTTACAACCTTCCTCAAAGCAAGTGTCAGTCGAGTAGGAAAAGGAGATAGAAGATTCATCATATTTCAAGCCTGTCTCATTTGCATGGTGGCATAGCTGTCTCATCTCCTGCTGAAAGACTTAGCTTGGCCAGTGCTGACAAACTGTTTTGAAGAACTCTTGCCATGCCCAAATTATTCATCAATAATAGTTTTAGACATTCCATTTAAATGTATGGTTACAACTGCTGGAGAACGTATTTTGAAACCTGCTAAATTCTATCCTCTTAAACTATGAAAAGAAAATAATAATAATAATAGTAGTAATAATAATAATAATAATGCAAAGTAATTGATCTAGTCGTTTAGCAGTTTGCATCAGGGAAAAGAGCACTCATGGAGAACCTCACCTTCTGACAAGGTCCTGCTGCTCTAGTTAATCCAGCATTCATACCTACAAGGTTACCAAAGCTGGCCACCATTTCGTCTTCAAATCCATTCTCTTCTGCTTTCAATGGCTGACTTCCCATTCTGCAGCAGTTGGAAAGGGAAAAGGGAAGAAGAACTGAAAAGAAATTGACTAAAATGCAGACACAGAAAGCTCTTGCCACTGGAAATGCATCTCAGCTTGATATTTTCCTTGAATTTATCATAAGCTTTGCAGGGCACCCCAGAGAAACAACATTGTGCTAAAGCAGAGAAATGGCTAGGCTTCAAAAAGTGGCATAGGAAAAATGCAGTCACAGCCCCAGTTATACAATCAATATTTGTCATTCTGGAACACAGATTGACATAAGGAACCTAAAATTTTACTGCCCACATACAGTCAACTCTGTCTGGCACTGGAGCTGAGGTTCTAGGTTAAGAATATTAAATTAGGAAACCATTGCCTCTATTGACACTTTCATGACCAACTGACAGCTTCAATAAGCTGGAATGGATTTTTGGAAACCATTGCTTCCTTGAGGACAAGTTTGTTTTAGACGACTGAAAAAAATCTTATCTATATATATTTTACATTTTATTTTTCAAACAATCCTATAAATTTATATAGAAGCATCTTATATCACTTATAAATCTCCTAAAAGATCTTATTTTACATATACTAAAAAACTATATATGTAATTATATGTGATATATACACACACAAATGCACATACACAAATTTTCAGCTGTAAATGAAACATTCGGCTTTCCTTGGTATTCAGATGTAAAGATCTTCTGTAGTTAAAGTAACTTCAAGGTTAATTATACCAACACAAAGATTTTATCTTTTTTTTTTTTTTATTCTGAGAGTTCCCTGTACCAACACAGGACTCCAGCAAAAAGCATGAGAACAGCCCTACACTGGATATCAAGCAGCAGACACAAAAGCCATGGTACCCTATGGAGAAGGTCTTGTTCCTAGAAAACAGCAGAGGCAAATGCAAAACTAAGTCATTTATAACAGATACTATAAAGCTGTGTACTTTGGCAATCTCATCCCATCTTTCAACAGACACAGAGAACCATAAGCAACTCTTCTGTCCTACTCAGAACCAATATCAAAATAGAAATGATCCTGAGTAACGAGATCTGTAGACATTCTGCTGGCTTCATAGAATCATAGAATCACAGAATCACTAGGTTGGAAAGGACCCACTGGAACACCAAGTCCAACCATTCCTAACAATTCCTAAACCATGCCCCGCAGCACCTCATCCATCCATCCTTTAAACACCTCGAGGGAAGGCAACTCAAACTACCTCCCTGGGAATAATAACTTCAAAACAGTCCAGCCTCTTTCCACAACCCACTTTAAAAAGCTGGGTCAGTCAGCTGTGCCAGCACTGGCAGTGCTCCAGCCACACTTGCAGGTAGCAGAGCCAGAGTAAGATACAGTGGCTCTCAGAAGCTGGAGGCTGAGCAGATTGTTCGTGGTTGAGGGATACGCACATGCCACCATGGAGGTCAAGGGTTGCTGCCTGCAATGTACTGAGGGGAGTCATACGGGCCAAGGAGAAATCACTGCATTGAGTACGCCTGCAATTCAGAATTAGCTTGGGTATCTACAACAGAGGCAATAAGAGGACAAGCTCGCTTAGGCTGCCAAGTCACGTAGTTAGTTAAATTATTAGCCACAAAAGAAAACGTTAAGATTTGGTGTTCATAAAATAAAATAAAATATTCCCTGGACTGCATTTCTGAAACATTTCTTCAGTAAGTTCTGACCTGCTTTTGGAAAATTCGGTTCCAGTGTCTTCATTCGTTTCTTTCTCCTTTGTGTTCTAGGTGACGACATGAGAAGTCTGCACATGTGTATCCTCAACATGATTCTTTATTAAGAAAACTATTTACAGAGACTCTGCAAGTCATGCTAATCATCCCAGTCCATCTTCTATTTCCTATCATATTACTACAAATCAGGTTCTACTTTATAGACCTCGCCTATAGCTAACCTGTTTTCCAGATTTCTCTACCAGTAAAATTGCATCATGTAAATGCCAAGGTAGCGGCTAAATCTTTTGGAAGGTTTGTGTAGAAGGGAATTTTGCCCTAGCCAAGACTGATAAGAACGAAAGATAAAATTTCAGTGTTAAGAACTGAATACAAGAAGCACAGGGTCAATCACCTAGGTTTTATCCTTGAGCTGCAGTCAAGTCAATTTAGGTCCAGTTGTCCTAAATGGAAGTAACAGAAGATGCTTCTTAAATGTCTCTAGGTAATTTGCAAGGCTGAAACATCTGAAAACTTCTCTCCTCAAGAAGAATGGTCTGTTTGGAACTTTGTACTTATTTAGCTTTTCATGATGGAAATTATTTCACTTAATTTGGTTAGAGCTGCATTGACACACAGGTTCATTAGGACACCCATTTGCTTGCAATTCAATTTAAAATTAAATACACTTTGTTGTTGATTTTATTACTTTTAAACTACTGTATCTATTGCCTTTATTAGCTGCTAATACACAATTATGAAGGTAAACAGTTTTCATTACTGAACATCAAACATTTAAATAACTGCGTTTGATCTCTTTTTGGGTTGAATCATTTTTCTCCATTCCCTCCTTTTAGTGGGTATTAGATTCAAGAGAATAATTTATTCGGTGAAGTTAGGCCTCTTTTTTGATCACCAGCATCTGTTAAGGCAGAATACAGCTTCCTTGGCTGTTTCCATGAGGGTTAATTATTTCTTCCATTCATTTCTTTACAGTTAATTTGATGCATCTGTTTATTTGAAGGTCACCTATAGCCTAATCACAAAAACATTGCTCCAATTCATATTTCCTTCACTATCTAAGGGTAATTCAGAGACAGGGATGAAGGGCACTGGGAGAAGCCGTTTGGTTGTCTTTTGAAGTGCACTGTGAGTAGCAGTTAAAAATTACAGCCTAAGCTGAGTATCTGAAAATTGAGGTATCCAAAACAGAGGCCTCTTTCAAAAGCACAGGCTTACTTTTTCTAGGCCTGAGGTCCTTTGTCTGGGAGAAGTTCCATTCATTAGTATCTGTAAAGCACTGAAAGACCTTTGGAAAGCACATTAGATAGAAGTACAAAGTAGCCCTTTCCCGACATACCTCTGAAAGAGTTCATGAATCTTGGCTTGCAACTTTTGTTTCTTGTGGTGAGAAACTTCCTTGTGGTGCTTTGGGTCCCACATGCCAAGAAGGAAAAAAAAAAAAAAAAGAAAAAAAGAGAAAAAAATACATTTTGGTTCCAAATGTGCAGAAAGAACATTGAAATAAAAGCCATAAATGTGCAGTTTTCTAAAGATTTACCTTATGTCTCCTGGTTGAAGGTTTTCAGAAGAAATTAGGAATTTCAGACAGCATTATTTTATTCCATTCGTTTTCCATAACTTTTTTCCATACAATTTGTCCGTATGTTTACTCCATTATTTCCAAGCAAAACTAAACTCTAATCTTGTTTGAAAAGCTTTATTTTTACAATATATATTTGTGCATAGTAATGTCTTATACCTAATACAGCCATATATATGTATACATAAGTATATGCACGCGTAAGTGTGTGTGTACACACAAACCAAAATGTAATAAGCAAAACAGTTAGACTACCAGAGAGCCCACAGCTTGCCCCACTTAAAATCTGTTCCAGATCTTGAGGACTTGTGTCACCACAACTGTTTTTAAATGTTTAGTAAGAAAGACTGATATTTTGGGATGTTACAATGCATAGGAGGCTAACTCGCGTGATCAGTACTTTCCTCACATGGCTCTGCAGCTCTCCAGCTCAAAGCTGGAGAGTCTCAAGTTATTTCACTCCTGAACAGCAAGCTGAAAAAGTGAGCCCATCAAGACGCTAGCGTCCACAGTCCTTTTTGGACTATGTTCTCTATGCAAAACCTGAAAAACATAGCTCTGCTGAAGGCTGTAGACTCAGGAAAACAAGATCCTTCTTCCTGACGTGCATTTTTCAAAGACCTCACTGAGCATTCAAGGACACGTTTATGCTTCCTACTGATGTCCCCGAGATCATCATAAAATGTGCATGCCATGCTACTAGTATGTAAGAAGGCTTCCTACCGTATACTACATAGTGTCATTTAAACAGTGTAAAATTATGCTCCCCTTCCACTCTCATCAAGCCTCAAAGCCGAAAAAAAAACATTTTGATGGTGAAACAATGTAATAGTGAAGGGAGAAAAATTCCCAATCAAAGGCTCCATATTCTAGATATTGAAGTCTCTCCTTTCTCCCAAATCTCTATTATTTTTATTAAATTTTTTTTTAAAAAAAAATATCTGGCTGTTTTCAAGGAAGCTTAGGAAACTGTTGAAGACTAAGGCACTGGGAAAATTGCCTGTAATGTATCCTGCTTATTAACTGAAAATTATAACAGTATAAAAAGAGACTACAAAAACGCATCACAGAATCCTGCATGAGTAGCTTTTAACATAATTTGTTTAAACCCTGTAAAATTAAAGCAGAAACAACACAGTTGTCTTAAACCACAGTATGATTTGTTGGTAGGCCCAGCAGAGAGACTCAGATGAATGCAATAAATCCTCCAGGTCCTGGTCAAGCATCACACATACACAGTTACAAAGATGACATGACCAAACTAGCTTAAAGGTCTCTCTACATGGCAACAACGTCATAGGCAATGCTTCTCTACCACTGCTTCTCAACTAGTGGGAACAAAACCATCCTTCTCCTGAACAGCTTTGGTCTGAAGTTCACTAGAAATCCCCAGAGAAGAAACCAGGACCCATATTTCTCCTGCTTCCACAAATGCTGGCTCTAATTTTCTTTCTCCAGATGGGTGAATCATGACCCACATAACCTCCTTAGGAAGGACTGGGAGCAGGCTCCAGTCCTGGCTCTGCTCCAGCAGAGCTGGCAGCTGTCTGGTTAGGGTGATCAGACTCTTCTTGTGCCATTTCCTGCAGTCCAGTGGAGACTGCAACCACCAGGGAACGTGTCAAGAGGAAGGGCAAATTGTTCCTCCCAGGCCTCCCCATGTGGACGTGCTCTCTCACAGGTGTAAAGGATACATCTCAGCAACAGCATGGACCAAGCAGTGATGTTCACGACCCCTGCAAGGCACAGAAGCCAGTCTGCCATGGCCAGGGTGTTTGAGAAGTTGCCCAGTGACAGTTCAAAGTCTCTAAGAAAGTTTGATGACAAAAACTACCAACCAATAGTCATCAGGCATTTCCAGAGCTTGTTGGCTGATGGGAAGGGGTTTAACGACAGGCTAAAGCAGTTGAAGCTAAAGTTCAGAAGGAGTAGGGTTTGGTTTATAATTTGTCTTCTGGATCCAGCTCTTGGTAATGCCTGGGATAGCAATTTCTTTGAGATGGGCACTTAGCTTAAGAAATAACATGAAACAGAAAACTCACTTCATGTAAAATATCAAGTAGTCATAATATTACAACAACATAGTGACATTGCCAGCATATGCTGAACCAGAAGTAGATAATTTATTTTCTTTTTTTAGCAAAGTTGATTATATTACCAGACTCCCATAGCTATCCAATCCCCTTGTTTATCTTCCTAATCTTAATTAAATAATGAATATTCAAAAGAAAATATGAATTGGGGTTCTCTGTATAAACTGCACAGTTTTCCATTTCTCTACCTCTGAAGTGGCAGTGGGAATATGATTTAAAGCTATTTCTTCTGGATACTAGTAAAATATTTGTCACAGTCTGTCATGATAATTTTTAAAAAGCTCTATCATCTACCTAATAAATTTGTTAAGTTTATTCAAATCTCATTGAACAGGAAAAGCGCAGTGAGTCATGGCTAATATTTCTTTACCTACACTAAGAAATAAAATATATAAAAATTCACTGCTTAGGGTCCTACTCAGAAAACCTCTATGAGTCTGTAATACATCTTTTACATGACTAAAAACAGGAAACTTGCTTTAAAATGAATTATTCACCACCTTGAATAAATTTCCATTTTTCTTATTTGCAAAACCCCAAAGTCAGTTATGTAAATTTTAACCTACACTAATTACCTTAGGGGTGAGCAAGCCAAAGAAAAGTAGATGCAGTAGAAAAAAACTCTCAGATATTTCCATTACCAGGAAGCAATTTGATAGAGGAAAAAATGTGTAAGTTTTCAAAAACAGAACAGCCCATGTAATTTTTTTTTTCAAATATGGAATAATCATTGATGCAATATCCCTCGAACCAGAGATTTACTGGAATAAACCCGAGTGCTTTTTCTCAATGGCAGATACCATTGCACACATAGCTAAATGCTTGTTTCTCATCAATGACACTAGCATTGCGTAGACTGTAAAAATAATCCATTGTTGACAACAGACATTCCCAACAAGAAGGTATGAAATGTGGTTTAGCTTCAAGTCAGTATAGACATTGAGGGTTTCTTCAGAAAAAAAAAAAAAGTGAGTAAAACCTGGGAAACATAGGATATCCTTCAGACCTCACCTGGGATGTACTGGAGAAAATAGGGCATTGTTTGAAGGCAGAAGGGCTCAACCAGAATGGCACTTTGTCCTTTATCCTGTTCCCCGTTCTGATACCAGGTAATGCTTGAGCCAGCTCCTTCACACATATTTCTCAGTTTCTTCATCAGCTATCTAGAGGTCTAACTACACAAATGACCCATCTACTGATTTCAGAGAGCATGATCAAGACCAGTATTTGAAAAAGGTCTTTCAGTCTGGGCTCAGCCTAGAGACACACAATGGTAAGCATTGTTTCTATTGCAGGCAAAAACAAGAACCTGACTCAATACTATTAATAAGTGCTGACTGGCTATTTTCATTGTGAAACTACTTCACAAACAGTAGGAGTTGATTCCTATACTAATTTTCTATTTGGAAAAAAGTAAGTAAAATCCTGCCCAAATACATACCTTCCTTTTAGGAGAATACACAAAATTCAGCAAAGCTTTGAAGCAAAACGGAATTGGCTTTCTATCATTTAGTAAAAACGGAGCATTTAGGGAAAATATTTACCCTCCCCTTTTTGGTCAGTCCTAGCACTGGTACTACAACCTTCTGTTGAGGTACTCACCACAGTTTGGCATAGCCAGTTGGCACTGAGAAGAGTGCTTTGGGGGTCCACATTCCTACATGTCCCCCTCACCAGGCCAGGGCACAGCAAAGGCAGCATGGAGACACCACTGGGAGGGTCTCCAGCAACCTTCAACTAGTCAACTACTCACAGGGATCCTGGTGCTTCCCCTTCATTTTGGTCCTTGACCAATCACATTGGTACATAGTAGTGCCATCTTCCCAGCCATAAATAAATGCCCAGGTAAAAGCTTTTACCGAGGATTTCCATCCCTGCATCCCAAAATGTTTTGTAGTTATAGAAATCCTGTCCATTCCATTGGAGCAAGATACCAGTGAGAAGTGGCATGCCCAAGCACACAGAGCAAAGTTTCAGCAGGATAAGAAACAAAACTCATGTCTCTAGTCCCTCCTAGTCCTCCTCCTCACTCTGGCTGCTCCAACAAAATTCACTCCCAGTGAATTTCAACATCTATACCATACCGTATACCACAAAACAAGTAAAAAATGTAGAACCACTTGAGATGAAGAAAAAAAAATATTGGTAGAGAAGTTAACATTCCTTTTGGGCAAAGTGAGATTTTGAGAGGCTCATCCTCTTCCTGTTAACTACAGAGATCACAGGGAAATGGGGTTGTGGGAGGTAAGTGGGATGAGTGCCCTTCATTCAAAGCAAAGAGTACGGTAGCTGGATAAATCCTGCTCTGAAAATTGCACTGCTCTTTGGGTGCTGGGCAACTTTGTCTAGGAGATGGCCACAAACCACCACGTAAAGTTCTGTCAAAATCCTGGACACATGGTGCACCCTGACAAATGCATGCCACAAACTTTCAGACATGTTTTCAAAAGAGAAAGAGAAAAAACAACAAAGTAACACACAGTGACTTCTTCTGAATAGAAAGTTAAACCAAACTACTGTCCATGTCCATAAAATTTAAAACTTAGACAATTGAGCCATTTGTAACAGCTAGGAAAAAAAAGAACTCACACTGTCTTTTAAAATTGATACTGTAGAATACAAAGTGAGATTCATTTTAGGCATGTTACCACCTTGTTACATGGAGTAATATAGATATTTGTAAAGCATTGCATTATCTCTACAATGCAGTGAAGACTGAGTTAACAACCAACAGAGGAAGGCACCTATCCCGCTATCAAGGTGGATACTTTTGTTAGACATATATATTAAAGACAATAATTTTGAACATTTATGGAAACTAGATCTGGCTGTAAAGTAGATGTGATAAACAAGGACCTGAACTTCCCCAAAACTCAGAGATGTTTTCATCCATGATTTTGATCCAAGATGACAGTACAAACAAATTAAAAAACTTGAATCACTTTTCTTAAGAGACACTGAGGAAATTCTGGAGGGAGGTCTGTTGCAGAGCTACTGAGCTTCTGCAAAACAAAGATTTTTGCCTCTCCAGTAAGAGGACTCACCCTTCTCATTTCTCTCTTGCTGTTCACAGAAGGACCACCTGTAGTTTCTTCAGAACCACCAAGTACTACTTTAGATGCTTCTTATTTCACGGTTGAGAAGATGTATCTTCAAGGTCATAAAGCTCTGATGTCCTCATCAAAATCTGCAGACTGTTTTAAGTGTATGCAAGGCCATTTATCAGAGTGTCTGACAACCGTAGCTGCACACTGCAAATATATAGTGTTAAAATGGTGTTTGCCATTGACAAGGAGACTTTAAGCTGAAATTTGCTAGCCTGTCAAAACTCCACAAGTTCAGATGTCTCCAGATTATCCTAAAGATCAACAGCTACTAAAAAAAGCTTCAGATCATTTAAGCCTAAATAATATGGTATAACAAAAGATACTAACAAGTTATAATGGAAGATACTAGCCACACCTTATTAGGGAACACCTTCCCTCCAGTCTAAACTCAAATTGCACAAACAATGTCAACAGAAACTAAGTGAAATATGCCAACTTGTGGAACCAAAATGAATAGTTTACATTAAAAAAAAAATAAAAAATCATAAGCTATGTAACAAACTTCAGGGTTTCACGACCTTTTCTACTTTATGGATACTGACAGCAAATCATGGCACAAACAACTGAAGAGAAACTGAAAGGAGATACTAATTGGAAATACCAAAACTTCTTTTTGTGGGTTTTTTTCCCCATTCTTCCTCAATTTCAGAACGTTTGTTAATTTCAGCACAGAATGTTTTTATTATTTCTATAGCCTCTTTAAAGTCTCTCATGAAACTTCATGAAACTTTACTCCTTTAATCCTCTTACTGTTCCCTAAAGCAGGTATTTAATTTTGGGTCTGTTTTTTAGATGGGGAAAACTGAGTCATAATCACTAATTTGCTTGTTACAGTCCCATAAAAACTGTTGTATAGGTCTGAGGTTACAGTCTATCCCATCTTTCCAAGTCCCTATTCCTTTTTTCTTACTGTCAATAAAGCATTGTCTCACACATTTGTCTCTGTAATTGTAATCTAAAAGCGCAGGCTTTGGCTTTATCCAATAACTTCCATTTGTACTGGCTTTCACATCATCTTCTGTTTCAAGTGTGCAGACGTTCACTTCAACACTTTATAATTAAAAGAGACATTCACTTACAATTAGTATATGAAAATTACAGAGAGAGAAACAATGCTTTAAGTGCAGTTTACTATATGATTGTCTTAAATACAACAGTGGAAATGACATGTTGCCATGCCTAATGATTTTTCCCTTTAGAGAACAATCTCTTCCTGCAAGCTCACATCTTGCTCTATCTCTCTGCTTAAAGTTGTAGCTGGAAATTTTTCATACTTTCAGCTGAAACCTTCAGATTTGAATTCCTCAGATTTGAATGCTGACCTGAGCAACTGTATCATAACAACACACTATGCCGACACATCTTTGAGCAAACTTATGTACTTTAGTACGTGATGTCATTGTAGCCACCAAGCTGCACCTTGTCTAAGGGTCTAGCACGTTAGCGAAAGAAACCAGCTGTGCTAATGCATTGCCAGCAAGCTGAGCGACAGTGATGATTTCCCACCTTTGTATTATACTAAGTAAGCATGCCTGTAATGCAACAGTACTATCTTTCCTAGTATTTCCACACCTCTCAACTTACAGATGATCTGGTTATGTTTCACACTAACAAACTGGTGCGAACAATTCCAAAGTCCTTAAAAAAACAGATTACACATGGAAAGCCCAATATACCTCAAAGTTAGCCCTGCTTTGAGCAGGAGGTTGGACTAGACAGCCTCCAGAGGTCTAGTCCTTCCCCATATAAAGTAGAGGTCAAAAGTACCATCCAGCATAGGTTTCACTCAATAAATCCATCTCTATTCTAAGACTGCAGAATCAAAAATGTGACAACATTTAGAGCAATTCATTTATCTGTAGCTCATAAAATCTGTATAGTCTATTAATGCTGCTAAGGAGTATCCTGTCATAAAAGCTAACCAACAGTAGACTTAGCTATACTTCTGAATATAGTCTGACACAAAATGTATTAAAAGTACAAATAAAACCTTGCTGGGGAAGAAAAAATGTTATTCTGGAGAATACATGAGCAAATACTTTTTTTTCATTGTATTTATTTTAGCAAGTTCATACTTCTATACATCAGTAATGCTCACTCTTCCCTTATAATCCTGAGTTCTGATGCTTTTAACAGGCAGTCAGTACCTGAAGTCACTTAAACTTCAACAGGATTTGGCAATCACTGATTGTCTTTGAAGAATCTTTCCAGCTGCCTCTGTTTAGTGAACCATAGAAATAGACTTCCTTACTGGAGCTTATATTAGGATAATGAAGCAGAGAGCTGACCAGTCAGATTATTTTAAGCAGCAATGAATGCAGTATCATCATTTACAGTAGTTGTAGAATTCATTGTTCCAGCTCAATAGAATATCAAAGAATTACTTCAGTTGTTTAATTGTTTCTCTGATCTTAAAGAATACAGTAAAAACTAAATTAATTCCTTTTTAGTGAAAGAAAATATATAGAATGTTTCTATTACTTCCTTCTAAATACTTTCTTAAATAAAAATCTACATAACTCCTGAACAAAGCAATTGAAAGACAATTACAGCTAAAAAGAGCAGCCATAGCAATATGCATGGGTGTTGCACCAGCACAGTCACAGGTCCTCTACAAACATCTTTGTCACAGTTCTGCTTATGTGGACATTCATCTCCACGATCCCCCTTCCATCACCTCTATTTTTTTAAAAATAAGTTGTGTATATCTGAGTGTCCAGAAGCAATGGGGGAGGAATCTTTGAAACTTGAAGGGTTCCTGGGCTTCGCTCTGAGGAAGCAGGATCAAGCCTGGTAGAATAAAGACATTCAGAAGTCTCAGGTTGCCAGTCTGTGGGGTAGAAAAGTCTCCTAACTACACATACTGACATCTTGGTCAGGGTTTGGATATTCTGGATGGGTGCTGATGCACAGCTGAGAGACAAAGATACTCATTATGGAGGACATCAGAAGTCCAAGGACCAGAAGCACAGTATCCTAAATTTTGGGAAGTTCAGCTTTTTTATTTCACCCTTAAACAGAGGTTTCAGTGAAGCACTTTTTCACCAGTCTAAGAGTAGTCTACCTGGCAGGACAATAATGAATTCACGGAGCTTGGCCTAATGAGAGATTTCAAAAGGAAAGTAGCTGCTGAGCACTTCTGACAGGTGTCTATTTCAGACTCTCTGTGCCCTTGTTCTTCCTCTGTAAAAGGGAGGCACCCATAATTCCTGCTATATCACATAAATGAAGTGGAAGCCATTATACTAACTAACTGTAAAGATGCTTTGACACTCAGATAATGAGTGTAGCATATAGGTAGCTTACCTAAGATGGAGTTGCCCACTTTTAAGACATTGTATAAATGACATATTGCCAGCTTTTGTATTCTTGACCTGCAATTCTCAGTAGAACAAAAAACCCCAACTCATTGGAACATGAAAGTTATTTAAAACCTTGACAAATATCACAAAGTAGCCACTAGGTTTCAGCTGAGGAAAAGTCACCTTCAATTCTGCATTACTCTTATGTTCACACAAGTATTATATTCATGAAGAAGATCACAAAGGATTGTACAATGTTTAGTAGGCTATGGCTTGGATAAGGGGATGTCTGCAGGTACCATCAGGATATAAACAACAGTATTATCCAAAAGGGTAAAGCATGCAAGCAAGTGTGCGTTGGTTTTATATGACCAAGGACTATCTCACTGATTAAAGTCCTGATTGGGTAGACTTGTCATCATCTTACACTGTACTAAATTTTACCTACATGTTATCCACTATTAACCGAAGGAAAACTGATCACTCCATCATCATATAAATTGATCTCACTGTGACTTGGCAAGGAGTCAGGGCAGTGATGATATTAACCCTGTAAGAACATTAGGTCTAATGCCCAGAGGCATTAACCTTTGTTTAACCAAAAGGTAAATGTCTTGATGAAAGGCAACATTTTATTACTATCCACCTGCAACAAATAGCTCATTTCTTACTACTATAACTCAACTGCTGCTACTTAAGAGCAAAACTTGCACTTTACTTTCGGAGGCTCTTGAGTAATTCACATTGAGGTCATGGATCAAAACTGATTATACATTTGTAAAGATCAAGCCCTACAAGGTGTTATGCCCAGCACAGAGGGCTAAATGTAGCAGCTGAATCCTGTATAGAGAGACAGAGGTTGTAA
The DNA here is from genome assembly GCF_017976375.1 of Cuculus canorus. Classification (NCBI taxonomy): domain Eukaryota; kingdom Metazoa; phylum Chordata; class Aves; order Cuculiformes; family Cuculidae; genus Cuculus; species Cuculus canorus. The sequence continues at coordinate 92,310,150 of NC_071402.1, forward strand.
ACAAATTACCTTTATTTAAGAATACCGACCAAGTTGCAGGAAAAGGGTGGCCAAGCAGGAAAGATGTCTTTGACTTCTGAGGCAGTATTGATCCTTCCAATTGCCTAGTTATATTTTTTCCTAGGAGAAACTACGTGCAACTGAGCAGTCACTTCTATTGTCCCAGTTGGAAACTGCTGAAAATCATAGAGCTGGTATTTCTACATGGCATTTGATTTAATGACTGACGAGATTATGTTGCCAAGGGCTCATCAAGTGCAATCATCCCAGTTACCAGTGTTCACTTCATCCTCAGCAGTCTCTCATGTTTTGAGAGCATCTTGCTATTAATCAAACACATTAAGTAAGGTCTTTCCTTGCATATTTTTCTGCCCTGCAAGATCAAATTCTGCCCATACCCATGTGCCTGTGCATTGTCTCAGGAGATGGTTCTCTGCAGTATTCTGCACACCCAGCTTTTCTTGTACCTGCTCAGCTTCTACCACAACACAATCCCAAAGTTGTTATTTTCTCTCAGTAGAGTTTATTTTCTTTATTAAAAGCAAATGTCATGGGGCTTTTGAAATCTGTAGGCCTACATGGTTGGCCACAGGAAGCAACACTGCTTTCCAAATTTAATGTTCTTTAATGTGTTTGTTCACAGAATATTGACATCTGCTTAATACTTTCTTTACAGGACTCTATCAGATCTCCCCTTATGAACTTCATGCCAATCTCAACTATCAGCTTTTGCATTTACAAAGTGGAACATGAAGTAAGTAACAAAGCAACTTAAAGTTCCTGAGCTAAGATCTTGCATAAACCTGTGGGTTTTTTTTTTATTTGAAAAGTGCATCTGCTCTTTAAAAAAACTTTTAATCATAGGGATCTCATGCACTGAGCTGCTGTTTGTAAAACACAAGCCACTCATATATTGTAAAGCTATAAAGCAGAGAAGAAAAATAGATGAACTAAGGGATAGATAGTTAACACATAGCTGTCCTCTTTGTGCCAATGCTGCCAGCAAAGCTCTAGGGCAAAGCAGATGCCTCATTGGACGGAATCTTTAGCAGCCTAAAAAGAAACAGCAGTGACTCAAGGGGGTTTCTGAACCTTGCTTATAAAATTAGTCTCATATAATGTAAACTCTCAATTTCTATTTTTAACCCTTGGGCTCCTGTGTTTTGTTTTCATTTTGTCAAAGCAAAGGAATGTGAGAGAGGTGTCTATTAGACTCCTTCATTCAGCCCAAGGGTTAATTACTCAGTTTGGTAGATCTTTGAAAATATTATGTTACTTCTAATGACAAAATTGATAGAAGCTTGTTTCAGAATCACTTTATGTGATTATGGCAGATTGAATTAACCAATCATAAATTACACTGGCTAAAGTACATCTGCTACACACAAAACTTGCAGAAGGAAGGGAAGGGGTTATTTTTCTGAATAAGAAGTAAATGCCACACAGCAAATTATAGACTTTTTCAAACCAACATACATACATTCAAGTAACGGAAGCTGGAAGCATCCCGAAGATGGCAGTAACAGATTCTGAAGACCATGGTAGCAGTCTAACATTGAACCTGTAGATGCTGTGGAAATGAATCAACACTGCAATGCTGCAGGGGTATGTCCACAGATCAAAGAGTAAACACAGCCCATTAAAGAATAAAGAAGGCCAATGAAAGAATAATAAGCTTGATCATGTTATTGTTAGACGTCTTTGAATAGCAATATAACGTAAGAGGTGCATGTTTGGAGCCTTTGCTTCCAGTGCCACCTTCCATTTTCTGTTTGTGGCTGAATGCACCACTCCTATGAGCTCCCAAGGAAAGGGTGGATGTATACATCACTGATCTAGAAGACAACATAGATTTTACAGTGATGCTCTTGTTACCTTCCACGTTGTAGGATGTTGATGTGACAACTGTTACCATGTCAGTATGACTGGATTTCTAAACAGGGCATGAACAAAATAAGTTAGAGATGTGTGGGAGGGATGGATAGAAAACACAGGCATTTAAGAATTTTTCTGTGCAGTATGAAGTACTGAGACCCTATTTCTAAGCTAGTGGTAGGTAAATCTACTCAGTCACATTAAATGAGGATTTTCTTTCCCTTGAAAGAAAATATGGAAGAAAAGCTCTATTATATTGTATTACAAGTGGATTCACATCTGCAGTTGTCAGTTAAAAAGCAGAACATTGTTTTGGGATGACCAGATATCTTGCTCTAGGACACGAGTTTTGCCTAACACCTCCATAAAGAGTTCAAGTAAGACAATCAGCATCCCAGTGATCATGTTTAGAGGGAAGGCAAAAAAAGCGTTGACAAATCTTGTTTTCCTTCAGGTGTCATGAAGCTTTGGGGGCATCCAAACAGTCCAAACCTAGTTAAAATGTGAACTCTTAACATATTATAAAGTCTTCTGGAAAGGTGTGACACTCTATTCACCTGTTCCTAGGTTCCTACTCCATCAGTCTCTTGCATCTTAGTACTGTATCAATTCTTTTTCCTCGTGTTTCCCTCCCCATTTCATGTTCTCTGAGCAAAATTCCCCAAACCATCTTCTATGCACAATGCATGCAGATACAAAACAAGTCAGAAGGAATGAAATACAGCTACACAAGGATTTAGATGAAAGCAACTAGGAAGGGAATTGAGTCCCTCACCAACATGCAGAAGGCAATGATGAGGAAAGCAGTGAAAGAATTCTGAAAACTTCCTCTGAAAATAAAAGAAATCTTAGATCACCATCAGTCACTGGATAACCTATTTTAAGCCCATCAGAGCCAGCGTTCTGTTCTCATGTTGCTAATTAAAAATGATAGATTCATCAATTAATCTCTCTTCTTGTCCCCTAGTCTTGGTATGATATTTTTCAAAGGGACAAATGGTAGTTAGGTGCCTACAAGTATCATTCCAGCACTGAAAACTCATGCCTTTGTCAACATGAACCTAACTTTGTCTCTTTACACTATGAAATGACAAAAAGAAAAACATAAGAAGCTTTGCCACCCTGAAAAACTCAACATATTTATAATTTGGGAATAATCTTATCCTCTGTACAATGAATATTGCTACATAAATCCTTCCTGGGCTCCCATCTGAACTTCCACATTGATAGATGAGTAAGCTTCTATTAAATTTGGCAGAGAGAGATGCCCTAAGCTTAGGCTCTTGATTGAAATTCAATTGCAATACTTACTATGAAGCAGTCAGAGACACTCTGCTATTTAGGAAAGAAGCAATGAAGGCAAGATATTTTTATTCACATTGAAACGGAGACAAAGATAAAGGTCCTGCTGTTAGCTTAGCAAAGTGCCAGTCACATAAAGCAAGCCAAGAAAATGGGTTATCTTTTCCCCTTTCAATATATGTAATGCTGGGCAGTGAAATAGAATTGGGGTGTACAAGGTTAACAAGCCAGCATCATGTTATGAAGCAAGCGATAAAATTGTCTTACAGTTTTTAACTCTGACCTGTTCCAGTGAATAGCTGCCAAGCAGAATTATGTCATCTTGAACATCTCTCTCAAACTGTTCAATATATGAAGGAATCACTTCATCTTCAAGCTCCCTGTGAAGGTCACATGCCTTACTGGAGCTGACAGGCATCATGGAGTCTGGAAAATCTTCACTGGCGACACAGGCTGCTTGAAACAAATGTGGCAGATTATCCCTTAGCAAATGAGAGTTCATTTACCAGTTAGTAACTTCTCAGCTAACATGTTTAGCCCACTGACATTTTAAGGCAAAAATTCATTCCATAAATTGAACAGTAATGAATAACAGCAGTAGAACTAGTGGGTTCCAAGAGCCATTACCAGGAAAACTCTCCTCAAGAGCAATATCTGCATACAGGTACAAATTTAGTATATGCTGCTTGTACTAAATGATGATGATTTTAAAAGGCATATTCTGCATATCCATGGTCACTTTGTAACCCTGCAAATCCTAAAGTAATTAGGATTTGAAATGATTTTGTCTTTTGTTTCTGAGTAAGAGAAGGAATAATTGCAATCAAAAGGATGCTTGAGGTGGACTCACACTCAGCATTTCATCTTCCTCCCACTCACCTCAGAGGACTGGACCCCTCCTCTAGGTGTGTGCACTCAGCCCCTGCCTAATTAACTGGGTCCATTTCTGCTCTCACCCACATCATTCCCCTGATTTCATCACAGTGATGTATGCAGAACCAAAAAGTACATGCTGCATATAAATAAAAATAAACTCCATTCACAAAGTCAACCTTAAAGAGAAGCTGTGTCTTTTTTTCAGTTTAATTCATGCTACATTAAAAAAATAGATCTCATTGCTATCTGTACAGTACTAACACTAGTTTGGGTCATCAATAATGAAGACAAATATTTTTGCTCACTTCTCTGCATTAGGTTCGCTAAAAAATGACAGATATCAGGTTGTTCACATCTGACTGTCTTTTTTGCCTCATATTTCTGTGTGTAAGTTTTTATAGGTCTCTGTGCCTTTCTCTGCAAGAAACCGCCATACCTATTTTTTTGGTTTTCTTTGTCCATCCTAAGACACGAAAACAGTTAAAAGACTTTTTTTCCTTGCTCTTTGAAGTCTCTCATTCTCTAATGAAGACCAGAAAAGGAAAGCTAAGACTAAAGCTATTAACTTTTTCAGTTTTGCTCACTACACATTGCTTAATGACTTTAATTGTTGAGCCTCCTGAGTACTTAAATCACCTCAGTGCCACCAACACACAGGAAGTAGGGGGTTTTTTTTATTTAATTACAACAGGATACAATTCAAAATCACGTTGGGGGAATTGTACAGTAGATACAAACAGCCCAAATCATTACCTCAGGGTACACCGTCTCTTCATGTAGCATCTTACAAGCCTAATGAAAAGTGATTTGACCTACAACTATTAACTGGGAAAACAAAACAATATTTACACTTAAATTTACTGTAAGATTAAGAGCTTGACTAAAAGAGGCAAAATCCAGGAAGCGCTGGAAAAAGGAACGTTGCCAACAGCAGAAAACACAGCACCACTTGTTCCCCTTGATGCTGTGGGCCATAAGCTCAGCTGGTATAAATCAGCTGTTTTACTGGTTTCACAGGAGCAATGCAAGTTTACATCCTGGGAAAACTGTACATTCCTATCTCAGGATCCTCTGAGTGTAGAGAAATAGTCCTTATACATCAAAAAAGGAATAAAAGCATTTGGTCCACAAAGGCAAATACGCTCATTCGTCAAAATATCCTTTTTCATGCTTACTGTTTTTGAGAGGAATAGTATCAAGCAAACTCAGTTTTGGTGAAAGACACTAAGCTCACTAGTACATGTCTTGTAGAAAAAGAGCAACACAGAACATTTTCAAAAGCCTTTGAGGGAAGAAACTGCTAAAAATACAGCCATAACTTATGACTGAGATTTTAAAAATTTGATTAAAAGATACATATGTTCACTTAGGCACAGTTTAGAAAATTGTTCATTTGCATGAGCTGGAGACAGGGAGATAATAGAGTTGTTCAGCTGCTATTAACTCCATGCTGGCATTATGAAGGAACTCTGAAGCTCTGTCATCATCAGGTTGTTCCCTGTTTGAACTGACCCACAGGATAGAGGGTTGAGCTGCCACCCCAGAGCAACACTTAATGAAAACAAAGCCCACAATTCCTTGCTGTACTAACGCAGCCACTGTGTTAAAAATGTTACTAGTCTGCACATATGGAACAAAATAGTTGAAAATTCATAAGGAATTTCACAGATTGATAATCTAATTAAAAACTGACATGTTAGCATTTGTATCAAACTTTTCATTGCCTTTACTGTGCTTAACACTGCAGGTCATACTTTCCACATAGTTTAAATAGCCACTTCTCCTTATCACAGGCAGTATTTGTAGATGTTGTGCTGTAATTTAAACTATCTAGCCAGTATTAGATTGGCTAATTGTAACTTCATTTACTCCTGCATTTGCCCATCAGACAGCAGTAGTTTATACAATGAGATGAGAATTTAAAGGACAGATTCACCAGCAAACTACACCTCAGCATGAGTTTGAATGTATAAACCAACCACAAACTCCACAAGGAAAATGCATATTTGCTGCCTGTTTTTAGAACAAAATCAAACAACTAAAATGCTGCAAGACATTATACTTCAATTCTTCAGGTCTTGTCAAAGAATAATATAATAGAATATAATTTTACGGTATTAGCCTGGCATCATTTCAGATGTTCTTGGATTATGATCTTGCATTGTTTAAAAGATTTTATCCATAGGTAAAAAATATACAGTCTACATATTTCTGTTAAAAGCAAACAACCAATGTTGCCTTTAAGTTGTTTTATAATGCGATCTAGCACATGCCAAGAGTGACCAACAGGTTACTCACTGACAAAATGCTTTAAATATACAATTATATGAATTCTGAGCCACGTTCTTTCCTCTCCTTTGGGGATCATCTATTAATTAGGACTGTATGACTATGTGATTTTTCAGCTCAGTGGTCAAATGAAGAAAAGAAGCAGTACTGTAAGACTGGAACCAAATGAATCCTAGTTTTCTACATTTTTTCCAATGCCTAATAAGAGTCAAACTCCCATAAGAGTTTTTCCCTCAGTGGAAACATTAATAATGCTTGTCTGCTCTGCTCAGCTGCCCACTTCCATAAAACAGGTAGGGAAGTCAGGCCTGTGAGACCTGTTAAAAAAAACGAGTTTGGAAGTGGACAAGTTCAAAAATTGGGAGAGACAAATACAGACAGGCAGAAATAAAAACAGTCCAATATAAACACACAGAGACCGAGGGTGCATAAGCATCATTTCCTCAGGAAAATCCTGCTCTTTTCTGGTTTTTATTCACTCAAGCCAGTAATAAACTTGGTAAAAAATTCAGCTAGGACAGGCCATGAGATTCTCCCGCAGGACTAGCTCCAACACCCATTACAGTGCTTTTAAGAAATAAAAGCTCTGGGGTACTGCCCAAGACAAGACAGAAGTGGGCTGCAATGTCTCCCACACTCAGCTGCTTTTGTGCCTACATGGGAGTTCTGACATGTCCCTGGAGTGTGATGCATTTGCTTGCCCTTGAGCTGGTAGGTCAGCAACCTCTGCAATCTCAGTGAGAGTTCACCAACCACAGAGCATGCTGCGTACTTTCACATGGCTTTGGGTGGATCAGAGATTTGAACCTGTTTCACGCTCTGCATAGCCAAACAGTAGTAAGAGCATTCTGCCTCTCATGGTGGTTTGATAAAATTAGTTGGATAAGACAGCATTTTCAGTTCAAACATACCTTGTGTGTTTAAATTATAAACATTTGAGGAGATTCAGTGAAACCTTATTTCTCTCTATGTATGCTGTTTTCTATTATCCTCAGTAAAACCTCTGTTCGTCTTAGTAATATTCATTAATGCTCGTTTTAAAACAACGTGAGGGTTTATGTCACCTAGCTGAAGGAGAGAGTAACCACTGATGGATGGGGAATGCCTCCCCTTCAGATCTTGGTTCTCTTGCTTTACCTTTAGCAATGGTGAATCTGTCAGTTGTCCAAGACCCTTCTAGCGCCAAAGGAAAGATAACTGCTTCTGGGACACAATTTGTCTAACTCCCTAGGAGGTATCTGTGTGAGGTGGGCTGACCCACTGCCCAGAGGTGTTTCTCTCTACCTCTTCCGCCACTCTGGGAGAGGCCCAGAAATTAACTTTCAGAAAATTAATGGAAAGGGTACTAGACCTCACCTGTTCTACGTCATCAGGTCATTTTCCTTAATTATACAGAGTTGTTTTGATGAATATGGAATGCTATAAATATTGGTAGATGGAGACTAATTTGGTATCACAGAAAGACATCCCTTGTCAACATCTCCTGTAGAAATAATGTTGACTTCACAGCCAAACATGTTTTTATGTTAATCTACGTTGTTGCAGGGTAAAAGCAACAATCAACCTGCAGCACTGCCAGAATCTTTCTCAGCAACATGGAGCTCTACATCAACATGTAACAATAGAGGGCTTGCTTCCTAATATTCTGTTAAATATTTTTGCTGAAACTATCTACATGAATTTAGCTGTGAAGGTTGTATTGTCTTTGGATTGCATTTTAAATGAGACAAAATGAGTTTCAAACATGTTACTTAAATGACTAGTGCCAGTTCAAGGGATTTTGCAACTCTAGGCAAATGAAATGCTTGCCTTTTCTACAACAAAGTCGATCACAAACTAAATAGTTCTAGAACACATTGCTGCTCCTGGAGCTCCAGCATTATAGGCAACCACCTGATCTGCCTTTCGGGCAGAGTAGGTCCTGTGTGTAACTGAACTGTGACAGGAAACCTCATACTGAATCAAAGAACAGAAAACACTTTTGTGCAAAAAACCTCTGCTGAAAACGGAAGGGGGAATACCCAAGTATATGAGAGCAGCCCTGAGCCAGTGCTTGTTCGTATGCCACTTCTCCTAAGATGAAGCAGAGGAGAAAAGCAGATGTGCATCTTGTGTAAAGGCTGTGGTGGTAACAGTCTCATGAATCAACTGGATGTTAAATAAAGCCTGTAAAAATAAGTGAAGCCAAAGTGAGGTAGTTGACTTTAGGTGAAGAAATCTCTTTTCCTACACTTTGTTGTTTTTACTGTAGATGGAACATCAATTTGTATTTTATAACAAAGCCACCGAAAACATTTTCTTACTCATTTGTTAGTGTAAATCGTTATGTAGGTAACCTCAAACACTGTATGACATGACATGTGCATTTGACAAACAGCCAACCCATTTATAAGCTTAAATAAGGAATTAGATTCCTAGCTTTGAGCACATAAACAATGATATTTCCAGTCTTCTTACATAAAGATGAAATTCAACATGCAGTGAAGCAGCCTAGAGAAATCACGTCACTTAAGTTATGCTTAAAACTACATAAATATGACTCAAAACAAAAGCATTTGGGGAAAAAGATCTTACAAGCTCACATTAAAATCAATGTCTCTTTTGCTTCTGAGTTCGAGGGGATGGATTATCCACACTCCTCCCCGCATCCATACTTAGAAGTGTTTTATTTTTCTTCATGCAAATTATTGTCATTTACCTTGGAAGTCCGGCATCTTGTTTTCTTCATCTAAAAGCTCCATCAGTTTACCATACAGGATTTGTTCATCAAATTTCACTGGATCTTAAAAAAACAACAGTGAAACACCTATTGTTCCTTCCAATAGTATTTCAGGAAACACTGTTTTAAACTACAAATAAAGATATAAAGATATGAAAGTTAAGAAACCATGTAATACTTAAAAAGTTTTCATGGTGCTAGTTTTGTAGCAAAGGGGATTTTCATTTCCTTCAGTGTTACGAAAGTCAGTTTAAAATAAAAGCTATATAATCTCATATTTTTAAATGGTGAGCAATGTTATATTTTGATCTAGACTGAAACTGGTTTACCAGTTCTGCTAATAGACTAGTTGAAATTATTATTTAAAGCCAAGAATGATTCAATTCTAGTTGACTTTTAATAAAAATCAAAGTACTTAATTTTTTTTTCAGTGAAATTTTGGATCTTCATTAGAAATTTTACCTTGTTGTCCATAATATTAGCACATCATCTAGTATGAGAAGTCACACTATGACTACTATGAATTTTGAGTTTGTGGCTGGTCAGTCATTCAAATTTCTAGTGTTATGTGCAGACTTTAAAAAGTAGCAAGAGATACACACACATTCCCTCTTCCATTAACTGTCTATATTCAAGGGAGAAACAACCAGTTGAGACTGTCTTCTCTCCAGATATCCTGGACCCTAGCATCCCCAAGTTGCCAGTGAAGAAAGGCAGGTAGAAGAACACCTTGCATGCAAAGAAATGCATACAAGGTAGGTGAACTGAAGTACAGATACAAGCAACTTTGAGTGGCTCTTTTCAAGTGTCCAATAGAATCTTGAAGAATAAATTTACTATGAAATTTCACAGTCAAGTATTTCAGTTACACTTAGCATTCAAATAGGGAGGCTTTTGCAAACCTCTTCTGCAAGTACAGAATCTTTTACATCTCTTTTAGCATATAACATTGAAATGTTCCCCTGGCGAGGGGGCAAGCAAATCCGTAGTGGGGTGTTGTTTGTTCTCAGGGCATTATCAACTCTGACAAATTTCAAGAACAAATTTAATTTGTCAAATATAGAAGATAATTGCTAATATCTTCATTTTCACAGAATAACCCATTAAAGAATCCCATATGATGGATGCATTAAAATTATATTTAACTTTTTATAATAGAGTTAGTGGCTGAAGATTGGCTTTTCACTATCAACTCTCTTTGGGCATTGGGCCTGACTTGCTTAAGTCATGACAGTGTAACTTTAACGTGTGCCCTGATTTCTTCATCTTGTTCTGCTTTTGTCTCTTGTTAGTGAGACAGCTGCTAGCTGGAAAGAACAGGTTAATGAATACATTTTCCAGCTGGGGGATGACTGTGCAGGAGCAGATTTCAGTTCTGTCCTTTTAACTCCATCCACTACATATAAATGTAGTTCCACTTATTTAAAACTTCTGCAAGGAAAAGGAAACCAAACAGTGAGCCTGGTTTTTGTGCATTACCAAATCAGACTGGTTTAAGTGGGAAGAGACCTCTGGAAGCCACCTAGTCTATCTACCCTGCTCAAACAGGGCCACCTAGAGCCAAGTTGCTCAGGACCATGCCTAGACAGATTTTTAATATCTCCAAGGTAGGAGACTTGCTTTTGGCAGAGGTGTTGGTAAATACAGTGTTAATACTGCTCTGCAGATGTCAACATAACCAACCTGAGGCCAGTACTGTTGCTAATAGACCTTTAATAAACAAGTGTTACCCCAGTCTTTGAGAGACACTTTTGCTGGGCAGAAAAAAAGGAGGAATACCATAGGACAGCTCTTCACATATGGATGGACTTTCTCATAGCTTTCATCTCTTGCAAATTAAAAATTAAAAAAAAAAAAAAAAGAAAGAAAAAAGAAAACAAGCAAAAAAAATTCAGGTTAAGTATCACTTAGATTCCTCAATACAGGCAGGAGAACATTTTCTCCAAATCAAATCTCCACTGATCCCTTATGTCACCACTTTATTCATCCATGCTTTTAGGCACATACGTACAATTACAGAAATCTAATCTGCTTTTCATTTTCTGGTTATGAAGCAGATCGTGACTCATGAAGCCTATTCATAACACGAACCAGGGAAGTACCAACAGGAAAAAAAACTTTCATTTAAAAACTCTGAGGCAGAAGTGGACTGTCTAATATCTATTGGATTGCTGTCCTATTTCCCCCCAATGGGGGATAAACCTTAATTTTTTTTCACCACTACAAAGAAATTCAAGTTGCTTATGTGCTTTAGAGTCTGTTTTTCTTAGTCACACAAGTTTTTTCCTCAAAAGTTTAAACCTCTGTATCTTCTCATAGTAAAAGTTTCCCATGAATTTCAGAAGTAACTTACTTTGAGACCTTTTATAGTAGACACACTTTTTTTATTTCACTACAGCTGTGTATCTAGAGTCTCTGCAGCACAAATAAACACAAGGTTTAAAAAAATGAAAGGCTAGGAAGGTAAGATGGGATAACTGGGTCTTGCGTGCTATCGAGTCATTAGTGCTTAACAACAGGAGCTGGGCCAAAGCATTCTGTTGGTAGCTAAGCACTTCATTACCATGATGGTGTTCTTACTTAAGTCCATGCAAATTCAGGCAGGCCCGTTCCCACCCTTTTTTATCTAAAATCCATGACAGCAAAGGAGAATTTCCTCCGTTAGACAATACCACCTGGTTAATCTCTCTCATACCTATGCATAACTTCTGTTTTCCCAGCTCTGCAGAGTCACACCCTCCTACTCCTCACTACCGCCCACAGATAGCAAAGATAGACATCTCGGCTAAACTGGCAAAAAGAATACCAAAAAAGACTCTTCGTGCGCTGGGAACTTTTATGGACTCTGGGCTTTTCTTCTGTTAGGCAAACACACGTTCAGCTCACTAATACAATTCATCTCCAAGAAGGATTCTGGGTGCATGGCTGCAAAAAAGCGACAGCTTGGAACTCAGTTCCAGAGAAACTTTGTTAATTAAAGAGAATATGGTGTAGAGAATGGTGGCAGAACGTGCTTCAGTCTGCTACGATAACAGAGTCAATACAGCACAGTCTCACTTTTATTTGTCCATTAACTCACTGTCCTTGATCAAAGACTATGTGTACTGGTGATCATGTTCACAGTGGTTAAGGCTTCTAATTTAAATTGTAAACCTCAATATTTAAATAGAACTGCATATGTGATCTTTGTCACCTCATTTTCATGAATGGAAAAGAATATTCTGACACCCAAATTACATACTTAATTCTACCTCACCTTCTTCACTGACCTCCATCCCACACTGCCTTGGGTTTATTTCCTCATCCATCAACGGGTCAAAGTAATTTCTGCTGTATTCATTTCCTGTGGAAAGCACATGAAGTAAGGGTCAGTGATTATTAGAAGCACATGAACCAAAATGTTAATTTTGAAATCGACACCAGCAAGCAAAGGGACATTTTTTGCTACTTTATAAGCTTAATTTTTTTAACAAGTCCTCTAAGCCTACTAGTACCGCAATTATCATCTTGTGAAAGGTCAGAAAAGGTAATTCTGGAAACAAGTGCACTTTATGTTACTTTTGCTCAGGAACTAATGAGAAAAAAATCTCAAATTTAGATGATGGAAAGATAAGAAAATTTTTAAAAATCCAGCACCTCCAACACAAGCCAAATTATTCTTGAAACACATTTTACAAGTGAATTACCCATGCTGCAGAGGAATTTGTGCTTCACAGCTGACCCCTCCAATTTCAAGAGTTTTAAATTTCACCACTGAAGTTTCAACGTCTGGTGCATCTTTAATACTGTATTCAACCAGAAAAGTGTTTAATTACAGAGGAGCTACTAGAATACTGCCTCATTAATCCCAACAGCAACTATATTCAGTTGGGCTACGTAACTAATTCACGATTTTGGTGAGATAAAACCACTCATTTTAGCACTTTCCATTTCAACAAATAGTTTTAACTGCTCTTTAGAAACTAATCAAGTTTAGAAAACAAGTAATTTGTTAGATTTATCAAGGAATAATGTAACATCTAGCTGCCTAGAGGAACTCATAGTAAAAGCCAGAAGAATTTTCTTTACACAAGGAGGAAGAGTGTGTTTTTTTCCTCAAAATATGTCCTTCCTTCAGCAGAAGTGCTACACTGTTAAAACCATGCTCACAGTCACTGGTTTTGCAAACAGAGTGAATTATTACTAAACAGAGAAAAAATAAAATAATTAAATCCATAACAAATGTTAAAATTACTTGAACAGATATAGATCAATATCCTAGAAAAATGTGTAAGAGTTCAATTTACGAGAGGGTTAACTCATCCAAGATACACTATAGTAGTCTACACTGTATTTGTTTTAGGTTCAAAAATAATCCAAACAGCAGCTGCTTTTCAGAGACTGAATGAAACTTTGATATGAAACTAGGTTTAATTTATATTTCTAGACTGGCACATTTCCACTGTCAGTCTCTGTTCCTTCAATGTAGTAAGTACAAGATCTGAAAATTTGCTTTACCTTGAGGTCTCAATAAAGAAAAAATAAATGAGTTTCATTTTTGTTACTTTATCTGTCAACAACTACTAGGCTGGTATGAATCTCGGCAGTATGTAATCAAAGTCTTATGTACTGCAATAACAGAGTCATTCTACCTTATTCACTGTAATTGTTTTTCCCTAGCACAAAGCAGCACGATGTTATATGAACACCCCTTCACATGTTGGTAAAATAATTCACCCATGTGCTAAAAAAGAAAATGATGATGTATTTCTTCATTCAATTACATCATAGCTGCTAATGCAAATTGCTGGAAAGTATGTTGCTTCCATACAAGCATTACTCAGTTAGTACATAGGCTTTTTTTCAGTCTTAATATCCCAACAGCTTTTACTGAATTTTAATACCCCATGTTCTTTATCCTGTGTGTCTGGTGTGAAACTCTGAGCAGCAGACTTTGAGGCAACTCTTCTGGACAAAATAATTGGCATTTAGGAGCAAGTGTCATGTTCTATTTGAGTCTGCAAGGCATGGAAACCATTATTCAAAAAAGAGATACATTGATAAATACCATTAAACAGCTTGTTCTTTTGTCCTCTTAAAGACCACCTCAACCCTTCTTTGAGGAGTATGAGATATTTCATCCAGGGCTTTGAGTCTGTCAGAACCACATACAGCTGGAGACAGAAAGTTATGCAGAAATGAAAAGAATCAAGTTTGATTTCTCCCGAGTAAAGCAGACACTTTAAACCCTGCATAGGTAAAATTAGTGGTAAATGCCAGAATCGCCTTCTTATGGTGTTTTTATAGATAACAAGCCATTGTAAACCGCAGGACTACACAGAAGACTTTCAGCGAGTCTTTCTGAGGAGTCAAAATCACTGCAAACCTTAGATCACTGCTCTTGGCGGGGGAGAGGCAGAGGTGGGGGAGTTTTTTGGTCTTTACCCTCCCTCAGCTTAACACACACCTTGAGAACAGGTGTGACTAGGAGTTCTGGGCTCTGGGCAGGTCCTACAATTTGTTGGGGGCAGGGGGAGTTACTTTAGGTTTAAAATACAAAATTATCAATTTTAGTCAACATAAAATACTGCCCAGGGCATTTTGCTAATAACATTTTGTGAGCATGTGAACAGATTACTAATCATTTCACACTTGCTTTTGGAAATATTTGAAAGTGTAGAACATGTAAATTAACAGTCCACTAAGGAATTCCCATCTATCTGCTTCATGGTATGAACACAGTAAAGTAAATGTTAATACAGAGCTTGCTTGCAGGTATTTTGAACAGCAGTATATAGCATGGTGCTTTCAGACAGCAATCCGCTTTGAATATCTATTCCTACAAAGAATTGGCCAACTTTAGAAACTTAAATCTTTGATCCAGAGGTTCACTCAAAACCATTAACTCAATTTGAAACCTTATTCACCCCTCAAAAGTGTGTTACTTCATATGAAAAACACAGTGGAATATTCAGGAAATCGGAACTGAAGTGCAAAACCACAGATTATCTATAAATTCAAATAAAAAGGGAAAGAAGGGTGTTGGCACAACAGTGACCAGGTGGGAATTTATATAGTTTAATTAAAGAAGAGGAGTTGCTAATAAAATTAGCATAATCCTTGGATGCAGCCCATGGGACTGCACACATATTACTAGGACTGGATGAAACTCCAAGATGGCTTTTAAGCTAAGATGTCTGTACTCAATTATACAGTATATGTCCTGAGAATACCACAGAAATGGCATGAATAACATCTTCTACTCTGCCAAGAGATCAGGTATCCTGTATCAATATCACATCAAGAGTACAGCATGGAATTTGGACAACAGGCAATTATTCCATTTATATTGTACTATAGATTTAGGTTTTTATTTTAATAAATGAATAGATAAAATTCTGTTGAATTTAAGTGCCTTCTGACCAATTTAAAAATGAAAGCATTATTAATAGCCAGATGGATGATTACTAAAAGCTTGAATAAGCATTCACTAGTGTTTGTTTTCAGAATGATGCTGGGTCTTGGAGATAAAAGCAAAAATTTTGGCACGAGCCAGCTTCCATTAGAAGACAGAATGCAGATTATGATCTGAGAAAACTTGCCTTATTAAGTAACAGCTCTCCCTTTTCAGGCAGCAGTGTGGTTAACATTTGTCTCTACCAATGACTTAGTAGAATATTACTGAGCATTATTAAGGCAACTCATAAAAGCCTTTTGTATAAGATAGAATAAGACAGAGACATCCTGGAAAGATGAAATTCCAATCTGAGACAGCATTTTGACCTGAAGTGCTTTTGAAACATAGTAATGCAGCCCAGAATGGAAAAGAGTAGTCCTCCTTTCCACGCAGCTGTCTTAAAGGATTGATTTCAGCAGCAATTCCTGTTTGTGAACATCATGATAAATCCTCACTGTCTTCATTCAACAGAATTGAGTTTATTTCCTTAGGGATACTTTTCATTTGATTTTGCAGATATGGCCCTCTGGGCAGCCCCAAACATAACGTTCTATGCTAGCATATTTCCCAGTTTCATTATGAGAATAGTATCTGACCACATGAACCAAAGCAACATCCTGGGGTCAGACATGAACCCCCTCCAAGAGAGGCGCCCAACTCATGTTGACCAGCAAGTACTAAAACTTGGTATCAGGAGGAAGGGGAGAGGAGGGTCCTACCTCCTGCATTTCCAATTGCTTCACTTATTCACCCCTTCTCAAGATACGGTGGGTCTTCTGACTAGCACTCCCACTCACTTATTTTCATTATTCAGTACCTGCTTTAAAAAACTCGATATCTGCAGGTTGAGTCTTTGTAGATACAGGTCTCTGCTTTTTATCTGTGCTTTCGGAAGTCTATCATGAATTCTAAAAAATCATTCAAAACAATTCAAGCATAAAAGAGGAGAATGAAGCCTGCCCCCTTAAAAAAAAATCTCATAGAATGTAGAAATGAAGAAAAATTAAAATCATCAACAAAACCTGCATAAAGAGTGAGAGTTCCTGGACAGTGAAAAGCTCACTCAATTCCTAGTGAATTTAGAGGTTCTTAGTTGATTCAAACAAAGAATTAAAGCTGGAAAAGAATGTAAGAAAGTTTGAAACTTCCATAAGAAAAGATTTTATTGAGTTTTCATTCCAATTTTTTTTTTGTTGCTAGATTTACTTACATCTAAACGTTACAAAGATGTTAAAAATAAAACTTTAGTTTTGATGTACACGGAGAATTGATATGTAATACACAAAACAACGTTAACTCTCTGTTTTCATTTCAACAAGAAAAAAAAAGAGTTACTATAAGTTTAACCAAAAGTTATATTTTCAATTTGGATTTTTAATAATTATCATTACTAAACTATGATATTTGTTATGTTCCCCTCAACTCATGGCCATTAAAAACACCTGTAATTAAATTTATATAGGTTCATCTAGGTTACATATAGAAGCTGAATACCTTAATTAAGACATATTACACTTTTAGATTTACATCTAGCCTTATTATCTACATGATAAGTATAGATAAATATTATCTTTATTATTTTAGATGTAGATCTAAAATAAGATTCCTGGGAAGCACAAATTCATTCCAGATTGTCACCAAATCCATGGCAGGGGATAGAGTGTTTTCCATAGACTTTCAAATTTTCAAAAGTACGGGGCAGAATTCAATGACAAATTACGTGCTATTGACATCCTCAAACTGCAGAATATTAAGCAAGTGACTGGAGAGTAGTTTATATCTTGATTCCATCGCCTATTAAATACTACCCATTGCTGGGCAACTTCTCAATTTTTAAAAAGTTTTAAAGGTATCATATGTCATTTTTCTTATCCCCAGTGGCGGCCATAGGTAATGAGCAAACCACATAACAGTGTCTTATGTTTATATTGCAAGTCTTGAATAAACTCACTTGTCAGCTTTGACAGGACGTTGGCAAAGGGGCTGTTCATGAGCCTGAGCAGCACAGACTGCGCTGTGCCTTCTTCAACACTTGAAAAACGCCACACTGTTCTCACGGCACCCACTTTCCCCTCCCCTACCCAACTCCACTCCTGGACAACTTACCACATTTGCTGCTGTTTAAGCAAAGGTACAGCATGGGAATTATATTTTTATTATTTTCTTTTTTTTTTTTTCCTGCAGGGAAAAGAGGCACTGTGCCAAGGGATGCCAGTGTGAGACCTGCTGCTTTTCCTGGGAAATGCTGGTTGTCGAAGGCATGAGAAAAAAATTTACTAATGATGGCAGATGCTTGTCAATTGTGAAAATGGAGAGCAGGTGCTTCCAGGCTGGTAAGCTCCAATAGTCCTACACTATTCCAGCAAGGGAACTTGTCAAAATTTGAGGGTCAGACAACACTATTAAGAAGCAAAAAATTTCCAAGTGTAATAAATTAGTCTTAAAAATATCTGTTCTGTCACCTTCTGAAAGAGTATTTCCCAATTATAAAATGCATTCAGTCTTCACAATTCTTCTCCTCCTACCTTTCACAAATTCAATTTTAGCACATTACTTAGATGAGTGGTACAGTATCCCTGTTGTTGAAATTGAATGCAACGGATCACGTTTTGCACACTACATTACACCTTGTGCCGTTCTGCTGATTTCAATTGGATTACACATTGTGTAATTCAACGCAAAATTACTTCCAATGACAACCCTTTTATTCCTATGCATACATGGTGATTCATCATGCCCTGCATACTGGGTTTGGCATTTCCATTTCAAGTCCCTGTTGGAATCAAAAAACATGGAACCACATTCACAGAACTTGAATTATTAGATATAAACTTTGACACTGTTTAAGAAAAAAAGGGTATGGTTTTGATTCATATTTCTGCTCCCATCCTCTATGCAAATCATTTTGTCCAACACAAATACCCAGTGTTGCAAGCTCCTTCACGTGCAGCGCAAATGTGTTCTTCCAGCAGACGGGTATATCTGCGTTTACTGTCTCTTCAATAGGTACCTACTGTCCCTTTGGAATTAAATTAGACCCTGTCCAAAAAGCTTCAGCCTCCAGTTCTCTGTAAACAGATGGAATTCAATGCACTTGCTGATATTTTTATCCAGTTGATATCCCTCAAAGCTCTTTCACAAAGCCCTTCTTTTGTCTGCATATTCTGAGGTCAAGGTCCTCACCCAGTTACACTAAGCAAGAAAGGGTGTATATTGCCCTGTCATAGTTGAACTACTTTCAGCAGTAACTGTTCCTTAGCAAAGGCTTCTCTCTAGTTTGACTTTTGATAAGAACTGCTCCATTCTACAGTGGGACTTTCCCCATAGGAGGCATGATGCATCACGGTAGATACATCCAACCTAGCTCTGTGTCTAAAAGGTGGTACAGCAATGCACCCTGTTGAGACACTAATTTACTCTCAGAAGCAGTATAGCCCTGTTAATGTCGTGCAGTACCTGGATTAATTAGACGAATAGTTTCTGGTGTTCAATTGAAAGAGCTTTCTTTCTCTCTTTTTTTTTTTTTTTTAATTCTCCCCTCAAATGTTGTTAATCTCTGTGGGCAAATTTACTGGATCATGATATGCCATGTTAAAAACACCTGTTGTAGATAAAATAGTAGATTTAATTAGAGGTTTTGATTTTAGGAGATAATCTATTTTTGAAAAAAAGATTTGTGTATTGAGGGCAATGGGGGGAAAAAATGAGCGTTCCTTGTCATCTGGAGACAATTTTAACTTGAATCATCAACATTTATGGTTAGGCTGCCTCTAGCCTTTGTATAAGTACACAGGACACAAGAGAACAAAATTAGCCTTTCTTTAATCTTCCAATGCAAAGCCTCAAAGCACCACAAACTCTGATGGTGACTATGCAGCCACCAGATGCAAAGCAGACCACATAGAGCTTTAAAACTAGATGCGAAGGGGGAGGGGGACAAAACCAGGCTTCATAGAAAAAAAAGCCTGGGAATGATGCTCCAGTGTCTGGGGAATGGTGTGCTGGTGAGGACCTTTGGTCTGCCACCTCAGTGGTAGTGGGGGATAGCACTTCAAATGGCAGCACAGATGTAAAGATTACTGATAGGTTAGGAAATTCAGTGAGTAGTCACTTAGAAAATGGAACTATTCCCCTTAGGAGTGTAGAGGGATCAACAGCCCAGCTGAAGCACGCAGCATGGGTGATAAACAAAAGGAGCTAGAAGTAATTGTAAGGCAAGAAGACTACGATATAATTGCCATCACACAATGTGGTGGGATGACTCTCATAACTGGATTGCTGCCATGGTTGGCTATAAACTCTTCAGGTGGTGTAGGTGAGGAAGAGGAGGCGGTAAGGCAACCTTCTATTTTGATACCCTGGAGTTAATGATGGTAATGATTGTTTGAGTGTTTATGGATAAAAATCAGCGGACCACCTAACAAGGCAGATATCATGGTCAGAGTCTGCTATAGACCACCCAGCCTGGAAGAAGAGGCTGACAAGTTATTCTACAAGCTACTGGGAGAAGTCTTGTAACCTTTGTCCTTGTGGCAGACTTCAACTTGACAGATGTCTGTTGCAAGTATAGTACAGTAGAGAGGAAACAGTAGTAGGTTCCCAAAGCGCGTGGAAGACAACTTCCTGACACAAATGGTGAGTGAGCTGACTAGGGAATATGCCGCTGGACCTGCTGTTTCTGAACAGGGAAGTCCTTTCGGGAGATGTGATGGCTGGAAGACGCCTTGGGCATAGCGATCATGAGATGATAGAATTCTCAGTTCAAGGAGAAGTAAGGAGTGGGCCAGCAGAACAGCCACTCTGGACTTTCAGAGGGCAGACTTTGGACTGTTCAGAAGGCTGGTTGATAAAGTTCCATGGGAGACAGCCCTTAAGGGCAAAGGAGTAGGTGAATCACCAAGGAGGTGATTGAGTTACCATCCCTGGAGGTATTTAAAAGACAGGTAGGTTAAGTGCTAAAGGATATGACTTAGTAGTGGACAGATATGGTTGGACTTGATGATCTCAAAGATCTCCAACCTAGGGATTCTATGATTCTACGACAGTGGGAGGATACTCAAAAAGACCTGTGCTTGGATTTTCAGTTTGCATGTATGTTCAGCACCCCAAAAAGATCACAGAGTAACTTGTTCTGACATATATTCCCTCTGTATGATTGGGCTGGAAATTTTACCTATATCATAGAAATGCGAACAGTGCCATCCCACTGGGCTCTTCTCAGGATTAGCTGGACCAAATCTGTGTAGCTCTGTGGCTGTGAGGAACAAAAATTACTACATTTTCTCATCACAGCAAAGGACAAAATGTATCAAATGCTGAAATAGATTAACATTTGCTTTACAGGCCTATAATAAAATGTTAAGTACAGTAGCCCTATGTTAAAGAATTGCTTGTGACAGACATCGTCTGTCTGAGGTTGAGCAACAGCCTTCATATTCTGCTATCAGCCAAAGACAGCATATTCCTGGAGGTTTGGTGCTTCCATTATGACTGTTTTCTAAGAAGCCCTTTGCAGGGCAGAGATTTTACCAAGCCAGCATGAACATTATGGCACTCTACAAAGTGTTTGGGGTTTAAATTCCTCTGGAGAAAAGAGAAAAACAGATACTGGCTCAAATTGAGATCAGGTGTCTGGCAACTGAGAAACAGGTGCACATAGGTTCCTGTCACTCTGGGTTAGGGTGATCTAACCCCAAATATTTTTTTCAGGGAAAAAAAAGGAAAATTTGTCTATTAGACCTCCCATTGGGATAGAAAACATAAAAAAACCTGGCTTATTCAATGTTTGCTGAGAGGAAGAAAGGCAGAATATACAGTCAGATTTAGTCACGAAGAAACCTTGAGGGCTTTCAGAAAGAAAGAAATTGCACAGTTTGGCAAAGACAAGGCCACTGCTAGACAACCTTAATTTCACAAGCAATATGTGAAAGAAATGAAGGTGATAGGAGTGATCAGCAAAGAACCAACATAGAAACAAGAAGCAAAAACAGTGTAGAAGCTACTGCAAGCAATTAGCTGGTTGAAAATCAGGAGAGTAATCTAAGGAAATAGTCAGCTGGTTCCCCTGAGTCACTATAACATTTAACAGCAGTGCTAAGTCTTCACCATATCAAAGCAATGATGGAAAGCATACAGCAGAGAGTCTATCAGTGGCGTATTCCTGAATAACAGCCTACTGATCATGATGATAAAATTTGGAATTTTTTCCATCAAGGCAAATAGAACAGTGTAACAAACAGAGCAATGGACTAGGAATAAGAGGTTATATTTCTATTTCCATTACAGGCCTGTGTGGTAAATGCAGATAACACCTCATGCTCTGCTTCAACTTCCTTACAAGCAAAGGATGCAGAAGCCTTGCACTTTGAGTCACAGGAATTGCCCCCACCAATCTGGTTTGAAAAGTGACACAGCCTCTGAAAAAAAACAATACTAGAAGGATTTAATGAGTTCATAAACTCTTCTTTTCAGGAGATGTTCTGTTATTTGAGGAAAGGGAATGGAAAAGTCAATATAGCGCAAACACACTGGTGAATTATGCTGTTTGGGTTCAGATGCAGGTAAGTTGTAATACCACGGCCCTCTGCACTGGTTATTTAATCTCCAAGTGGTGTGTGTTCTGCAGAGCAACCTCCTGTGCAGACATAGCCAAGTTCCAGGAACAGGTCTCGAGGCTCTTGTGAACATGCAGCTGACTATTCACACTCCTTCCTGGTATCCTTAGCATGGAGGTGTGTGAGAAGACATCTCAAAAGTAGGTGGAGTTCTTTCTAGAGAACACTTCCCTCCAGCAATTGCTGACAGAGGAACAGACTGTGACACCGTTGCAAGATGGAGGAGATGATAGCAACCCCTGTAGCTATTATTTGCTGCCATTAATGACACGGCTGATGGGTGGAAAGATAATGGAAAGGCAATGCCATCTCCATGCCCTGTCTTCTAATACATAGCCTGAAAATCCAGCCTAATGTTTATATAGTGTTTTCAACATGTAATCTGCTAGATGCTGCGATTAAATAATTGTGCTTAAGGTTATAACTGGTTTTAAATTGTACAGTTTAATACCAGGCTTTAGAATTGACAAATGCCATTTCCCATTGAGTAAATAACAGAACTTAAGCCTGGAGGCTTAGAGCTGGAAGAGAACCCAAAAGGAGGAGTATTTTATTGTCATCTAGGGAAAAAAAAGGCGGGGGAGAAAAATGAAAGAGAGCAGTGGAGGAACCTAAAATATGTTTAGGCTATGCTGTTGTGCATGACAGGCATTTCCCTTAATGTAAGGAAGCCTAGCATGAGGTGGCGTGTGGACTGTCATTTCACTGGCATAGCAAAGTTTGGGGCAATAAGCCATTCCAGTGTGTGGGGGCAACCTCTCCTAGAGAAATAGTTTCCAGTGTGGGGTGCAAGTCTTGCCTCATAGAGGAAAAAAAGGAATTTTCTGTGCTAAAATGTCTTGTGAACTGTAAAATGGCTTCTGAGAGCTGGCGAGCAAGAGATAAAGCTGTGGAAGAGTTTCCCCTGTTCTAGAGGATGGTGGTAGTTTTCATCACATGTGCTTTTGCTATGAACGGAAATGACAGCAGCTATGCAAATGCAGCTATGAACTTAGAGCAAAGCAAAGGAAGGAAGACTCAAGGAACTGATCCCTTGGGCTCTGGCAGTCCTAAACCACAACA
This sequence comes from Cuculus canorus, assembly GCF_017976375.1. NCBI lineage: Eukaryota > Metazoa > Chordata > Aves > Cuculiformes > Cuculidae > Cuculus > Cuculus canorus. The sequence continues at coordinate 92,333,323 of NC_071402.1, forward strand.
GTTTGTCACATGAGAGGATAAGCCACCTGTAAACCTAGTCTTTACTGAGGACTGTGAAATGGAATCATTTATACATTACTACATTCATGGGATACTGCTTTTACCTATGCAGCTGGCTTTTTCTTTTTCTTCTTTAATGAAATATTGTTACACTTGGGAATGGAGAAAATTAGTGCATAAGGTACCAGAAGGTTTAGTTCATTTTTTTTGCCAGGTTTCAGGACAGGCTTGAAGCTGTTGTTTTATTAGCAGCCCTTGATAAATTACAACTGGCCCCTGTGACTGCCAAATGAGTCCTGGCGTAAGTTAGACTAAGAATAATTTAATGCAAGGTTGGACCAGATGATCTCTAGAGGTCTTTTCCAATCTAGACTTTTTTATGATGATATAAATGGATGATTTTTTTTCTTTAATAGCTGCGTGACTTAGAGACAGAGCTACATGAATAACTGATCTTTTGGTTAAATAGATGAGCAGAAGGTTGAGGAGGGATATAGTGTTGGGAAACAAAATTTTCCAACTCAAAGCAAGCTTTCTTCTCCCATTACAGACACATTTAGCAGTGTATTCAGACATTGCATTCCAGGCAAAATGTAGCAGTTCCTACTCCTTTCACAAAGATTATATTCATTTAGGGGGGTTTGAACAAAATGATACTTAAGATGAAAAATCAAAATGTTTAAAACCTCATTTCAGGCTTTTAAAAGCATGTGTTGTTTTCTTGAGGGAGCCACTTATGAATTTCTGAAGAGGTGACTGAAAGCATGGATAGTCTCCAGCGAGCCCAACCTCATTTTTTGTCAGATAGACTATTTCATTAAAAAACAATCAATCCTTTTGTCTGCTTAATCACTATTCTGACAGGCTGAAAAGGAAAGACGAAGAATTCCTGCTCTGTGCGGCACTGCACAGTCACATGAAGGCTAAATGGAAAGCCAAACCTAATTTTGCAAAGGGTCATTAGGAGCTGTGGGCTCTCCAGTCCCTCAAGGATAAAATCTTAACACAACAAGTTATAGCATTTTAAAAGAAAATGCTTGAAGTTCTGCTTACCAGCTTGCACTCACCTATTTAAATACCTAGGCTGGCATGCAAGTTACACAGGATCACTACTTGCAAGTTTACCGGGAAATGATGGGTGATTGGGAATTTTCAAAGGCACACCAGTTACTTTGGTACTCTTGGGAGGCCTCAGGCCTTGTGTGCACATTTACATATTCATGGTGCTCACAGTCCACTTGGATTTAATGAGACCACACAGTCCAATATAGTAAATTTTTTTAATGGACATTCAGGCAAGATTTTTAGTCCGACTCCAAGCATTTTTGCTTTTGCGTTAAATCTTATCCCAAGATTTTCCTCATATAGCTTACAAAATGCCTTTAAATTATTGTCCTCATTTTCTTCCTCAATGGATCCGTGAGAAAAAATTCGTTGTAACATTCAGTGGTAATAATAATTCAAAATGGTGCCATTGGGGTTAAAAGATACTAAGCCTCTGCAAAAGCAAAACTCCTATCAGTGAAGATCTTTACAGTTTGTTTGAATAAATCTAAATAATAAACAGAAATTGCCTTCTGAGGCCGTGACTCTTTTGGGTCCTGCATCAAAGCTGAGCTTAAAAACCAGAATCACTCCCCTGGACACGCTGAGTGAACAAGACTCTGTGCTCCAAATATCTGAGCAACACTGGCTGAAAAAAAATAATGAAAGACGAAGCAGAGGCAAGATGCTGATTGACTAAGGGCATATGGGAGACCTAAGGACAACAATTAATCATGAATCTGTAAGCTGTTTAAAACTACTCAATGCTCGGGAGCCAGCAAGGGAGCAGCATCTGCGCACTCGGACTGGCTGCAGTGCCTCTGAAACTCAGCTCAACACAAATTACAGGGAAGCACTGCCATGCAAGCCTGCTCCCTGAGCTCCTCCCCGCTGGCAGGGTGCCCCGCATAACCTGTACCCCTGTTACAGGGAGTTACTCAAGCACTGAGGCAGAGCCTGGGTCTCTAAACATTTAGACAGTCAATGTTTTCAGCAGTATTTTGAGTTTCCCATCTGGGGTCTGCAGGGGCACCTGTTTGGATACGTTGGGACAGGAACGCCCAAGCACAGGCCACAGAGCAAGCAGGTTGGATGGGGAACACAACCACTGCTGCTGTGTTTGAAGTTAATCAGGTTTGATGTCTCACCTCTTGGTTCAGCATGGGCTTGCAGCCTGAGTTTTTGTTGGTGAGCTGCAAGGGTGCTATCTGGCTTGTCATGTCTAATAACTTTCTCTTCTGAAGGCTGATACGCTGAAAGATCTGTGCTGCTGATGTTAAAAGCTGGATTTTCAATGCCTTCTGTTGCTGCTCTCTCTTCTTTTACTACAGAAAACAAGGAGGTCAGAAGAGCACATTATAGCAAAGTGTATTTCAATGACAAGCAGAAAATTCCTTCTAGTAATTCCTTTGCTGAAAGACTCAAGTGTATCGTCCTCAAATGTCGCCAAAACAGAATTAGGTTAAAATTAACTCTAAAAAAAAAAAAAAGAATAAATGATTAAAATAATTACAAATTGCACCCTGACAAGCAAGAGCAAAATTTCGCCCACAGCCATTTGTCTGTAATTAGTTAATTAATCCTTACACAAATTATGAGCAATAACTCATCAAGCAAGGCTCACCCATCAGAAATTCAGCCGACTTGGATTTCTTCTGCTTAGTTTGCTTCAGAGCCTTCTGCTGGAACTTCTGGAGGGAAATTGTTAAATGAATAAATTAGCTAAAGAACTAAGATCATCCTTTATGATCCACAACTAACACAGTATTTTAAATATGGGATGGCATTGAAATGTCATTTAATTTACATCTCTGCTAAAGAGGTCAAACACTAATTGAACAACAGAAGTGGAATAATTAAATAAAATAGGAGAAGAAAAGTTAAAACAAATGCCAAATGAAGGTCACATTAAAATACTTTGTTTTTTCCTAATTTTAATTAATGCAAAGAAACCTCAGCAAATGAAGAACATTATAAGACATGTCTTTACAGTATATATTCAGCAGCAATTGCTTTATTTCACTTGCAGAACTGCAGCACTTCATTTAGGAAGGTTTGGTTATGCAGCATATTTATAGACAGACTTCCTTACATCCCCCATTCTCTTATTTTCTTGGTCCACTTACATAACCAGCGTATTTGTTCATCACAGAGCAGCTAAAAATGAATGAGCTCTATGCTTCTGTACAAGGCAATAAAATAAAAAAATAAAAAAAACCTCCAAAACAATTCATGATGAGATGTCATAAAAGAGAAATTTTGGTCTAGGGGAAAAGGGAAGCAGGACTCATTACAATGATGAAAAGTTCATTTAATAGTAGAGAGATGCCAACAACAGTAACAGTGGAAACAAATAGCAGATGATCTTGGAGGACCTAAACTCTGACAATTCACATTAATTCCTGAAGGGAAGAAAGGCTCAAAAAAAAACCAAAATACAGTCACATTACTACCATCAGGAAGGCCCAAATGATAAAAATCACCTTTGTATACTACCTTTAAGCAGCACTAAATAAATGTGTAACACATGGGCTTGTGCATGGCTACAGACCCTTATAGCAAACACTAACAGTCAAAGCAGGCAAAGATTACCTAAAACGACGCACATCTGGGAGTATTAATCAAAGCCAAAGCCAAAGTAAGAAAACATTTCAGACCCATTTATTTTCTAATGTCACATGGCAGTTTCTGAAAACAGCATTATTTTTTCAAGCCAGTTGCTTAATTGTCCAGCGATAAAGACCACTCCTGGCAACATAGCTCCTGGAAACTGTCAATACAAAAGGATTAATTACAAGAATCATTGAAAAATTGCAATTTTTACAGCATCCATCTTTCTCGTTTTATTGTGGGTGTCAATTTCCAGTAAAAAAAAACAGTGCTTGCAACAGACCCAATCAATAAATCTGTGAAAAATAATTGAACCGTACCACTGACAGATTAATATGGATATTAATAGACTCATATATACACATGTATATATGCACACACGCATATATGTTAGTTTGAGAACACTGGACTCCCTCTAAATTAAGACTATTTCCCTACTAGAAAGTAATTATGTGCAAAAATGACCAGACATTCCAAGAGCTACAATAAATAAATGCTGTAACAGAAATAATTCCTACAAGTCACATGCAGCACAACTGAATTTAATGATAATTTTGACAGGAGTTCAATAGGTTCAGAAATTCACTTTACTGTTCTGATTTTTTTCCCACCTGAAAATTCCTTCAAAAATACATATTTGCTCAGGTAGTATCTTTAGAAATATATCTCTTATGCAACATTAAATACTTTCTGCATTCCCACATACCATAACATTTTAATTGAATCAGATTTAAAGATTCCAGCAGTATTTGTAACACTGTTGTGTGATAATTATTCTTATTCTGCTGTATATAATCACCACATGAAACCTTAAATGTTATAGTAACAGCTAAAGAAAGCAACATCTAGACAAATAATTCAAGGACAAATTTTCAACTGGTGTAAATCGTATACAGCCGTAACTTCACTGAAATTAAGATGATATGCATTATATTCTACATATTCCTTCTGCATGTCAAATTTCCCTAGCAAAATCAACTGCAGGCTATATTGGCCATGGTCAACTTTCAATTGTTATGGTCTGCAAAATGCAAAAGATCCTTTCACAGAAAGAAGTAAAAAAAATAGTCCTCCTTTGCCATATATAATAAAGATGCATAATGGGTTTTGTTGTTTCAAAGTGGATTTGTGTGTGTATGTGTGGTTTGGGGTTATTATACCTAGTTTGGGGGGGGGTGTTTGGTGTGCGTTGGGTTTTTTTTTAAGTATTCCGTAGAGTTAGCACTAAATTTTGGTTTTTTCGGGAACACAACAGACTACCTTCTCTGGCACTTCTCTCCCTGAATGCAAATGTTAGTATTTTTAAATAGTTAATGTAACAGGATTGTGGTTCCTACTTACTTACAAAGGACTTAAAAAGAAATTATGCCCTTGTCCCTTAATGTGATTTAGGTTTAGAAAAAGTGTGTCTTATTGGTTCATATTTTCAGAGTAAAAGCAACATCTGATTTTCAACAGCAGAAATGAGTTTTTCTAGGGTTACTTCTCAACGTAACCGAGTAGCAGAGTATTTCAGTGGTGGACTTTGTGTAATCAACACATGTTCTTGTCACTTTGTGCTTCAGAGGAAATTAGAAGACATTTTTATTTCATACCTCTCTTCAGCCAATTTCCTCATCCTTCTCTCTTTTACACATGAGCACCTTTAAGTAGTGTAAATTACACTCTTCCCCCCCTCCTTTATTTTATGTTTCCTTCCCCAGCCCCCTTACTCTTATAGTACTTTGCCTTCTCATCAGAGAATAGGCAGGAAATTATCCAGTGGCATTTTATATTCATTTTATCATTAGTCACTACTTGTTAATTTATGTATTTATTCAAATTTATGTCTAAAGCAATTGTTCTTTAATCAGTTCACATATACCTGCAAAACCTAGGTTTCCAATAGCAAATTAAATAAAACTTTCAGTGACCTCTTGCCAAATTTGCAAGCAAAGTCCAGTTGCATGAGCATACCTAGACAAATCCAAATGAATGCACATCTGAACAGAAAGATGGTGTTCTAAATATAGATCATTATCCAAAAACAAACATAAAAAAAAAGTTTTCCTACAAAAAATTAGCTAAGTTACACACCTTTGGACCAGAGCCTCAGCTGATACAAAGGCTGTGCTGGTTTACACCTGCAGTGGAGGTGGTCCAAATTGCATTCACAAACAATACACGACAAACCTGTCCATCCACAATCAGCACATAGAAAGGGGATGTCCTTCACTTGCAAAGTCAAGTTTAAATGGTGATGCTGCTGCAGACAACAATTCGCCCTGTCTCAAATCTCTACCACGTGTGACAATAAACAGAAAGTCCTGCCTTTTAACTTCTTTTTTTATTAAAAAAAAGCATTTTTACCTTAAATCATTCAAAAAGTAACCTAAACCTTTAAATGCCTTTTTGCATGCCGTCATCATTAAAACGCACCGCCTGCTTTTCGATACCAATTGAAACAAAGGAAAACCCAGAATATCAGGACCTGCCGCACTCGAGTCTTCAGAAGAGCAGCAAGCACCACAACAGCAGTAGCAGCAACGGCAAGGGAAAAAAAAACCTCATTTATAACCAGTGACAACTAAAACCTATGAAGTTTTTAAAAGAATGTGATTGTTGTCAAAAGGAATTGGGTACAACAATGCTGCATTCAGCTCTGGTTCCACTCAAAGCCGTGGCTGAGGGGCTCTGGGAAAGCTGCTGGAAGGCTGGTGGGCACAGACCAGCAAGAAAGTGAATTTTGCATACTGTACGGATCATCGCTCAGTTCAGGGCAGTCATATTGAATCTGTGATCAACCAATTGTGCTTCATGAAACCGTCAGCCCTCATTTATGTCTAGCTGTTTTCTTCTGTCCTGCTGTAAACAAGCTCTGCTCTGAGCTGTCTCCCTACCCTTATCTGCTTACGAAGATCACACAGACAGACCTCATCAGCAGCCTTAGAGTTAAAGTTAAAGTTACTGCTTCCAGACAGCAGTCCCCATGCAAGCTGGAAGTCAAAAAGAAGAGCAACTTTGGAATGACAGAGTTTTAGTTCCTTTTAGGAAATGCATACCTTAGATTCATACACATACTGACATGTTATGTCTCTTTCATGAAATTAAATTAGGTGTTCCTAATATGAACAACTGTTTCTAACATCAGCAAACTAGCTCAGCAGATTCATCCATGGTTTTGTTTGTGGGTTGGTAGGCTTTTGGTTTGTTGTTTTGTTTGTTTTTTTTTTTCCTTTGGGGCCTCCTTTGAACACAGTCAAAGCAAAGAAGCTGGAAATATTGTCAATCTGGTAGGGCTCCAAGAACCTAATAATGCCTGAAATGTTTTAAGGAGTGTAATGATGGTAAACAGGAACAGGTATGTTGGATTCTGTTCTCATTTACCTCAGCAAGAGTATTAGCCTTTCAATATAGAGCAGAGCAAAGTTTTCAAAGAGGGATCGTCTCACATATGAAGGGATGAAACCTTACTAAAAACATTCCTCTGTGAAAGCACACACAAATGCGTCAGTTGTTATTTACAGCATTTAGTTCTTGCAACCAGCTGCAAAGTCCCTGTTAAGGCTTTCTTTTATGCAGCTGGAGCTGGAACATTTTCCCTTCTCCTAGCCTGTTACTTTGTCTATTCAAGGGATGGCAGCCAAAGAGAAACAGCTTGTAATTTGATTCTATGATTCTATGAATTTGCACCTGTCTGCTTTAAGCACTCTGTGTTAGATTTTGCATAGAGCAAACTTTTCATTGTTAATGAGAGTGGCACTTAGTAGGGTCAAATATATTTTTAGCTGACTCTGCAGCAATTAATAAATAAATTAATACCTCGTTTAAGCCTGTTCTAGTTAGAGAATGAGGCTAAAGGAAAAGAGTGGCTCTTGTCAAAAAAAGAACAGCTCAATGTGTTAGGTGGAAGATGTAATCCTGTATGTCTAGTCTAATAATACTGGGCACAGCTAGGCATGATTGAACCCTTATACTGCCCATGCAGGAGCACACAGAAGAGCTTTTGCCTCTTCCCCTATAAAATATAGAATTGTTTCAGAAAACAAAAATGTGCAAAGAATCCCTCTGAATTTCTTCATATTGCGCTGTCTTTTGAGGACCCGCAGTATACTTTTCTATCTACAAGGACAGGCCCATGAGAAAATTGTTTTCTGAGAATAAAAAAGAAGTGCATGCTTCACTTCTGATCCAGAGGTGTGCAAGTGTTGTCATGCAGAGATGCACTACCTGGAGTGTAAAGCAGTGAAGGTGTACTTTAAGTCAATAATCCACATGTGATAATTCAGCCTTACATAAACTACCTTAGCATGTTTGCTTCTTGCTAGAAAAACAAGCTTGGAGCTTTCAGTCAACTCTGGTAGCATTTACAATTGAATTGAAAGAAATAACAGCTTCACTGCATGCTAGTTTAGCTACTAAGAAGTCTTTTTCTTGCTTGCTCTTGAAATAGAGAAGTCCTCAAAAAACTCAAGCTGCAGAGCTGATGACAAGAACAAAAAAGCTGGGGAAAAACTAGAAAGGAAATAAAACACAGTGAAACATACAATTTATTAAAGAAAGCGTCAGTGTCGCATTTTGATTTCATAGATTGTCCCCATTTGTACTTCCTGTTTAAACAATAACTAACATGATGATGGGTTAAATGAATTTGAGATTGTCACAAACATGGCCTCACTAGTAATTAATGTAGTTTAATATGGTTGTTGGCACACATCTCACATGACAGATAATGTTCCAACATGTCACTGATAGGACCTTTCAGCACAGCTTTAGGAGATCTACCAGGCATTGCTGAGGTTGGTTAGGTCAAAGGGTTGAACCATGTGTAATTCAGAACAGAGGAGGTCCCACGGTCACTCCACAAAAACAATTACACTACTTATTTCACTCCATCCCCTGCCCGAAATTCACAAGCCTCACAGTTTCAGTGCAGTCAATCTCGCTCTGCCCTGGGGCTATGAGCCACATGAAAATATGTGGTGCTGTGTTTATAAATCTAATCAAAAATAGAAACAGTAGACAAGCACAATGAGGTCCTACTATGAATCATGGGAATTCTCTAAATTCTGAAGGCACTTTTGTTTAACTTCTGTGGGCCTTCTCCTACCATTATGTTGTCTGGTACTCTCATTAATCACTCCCTTGAGTTGTCAATAATATAAAGAAGCCTATGCGTCCACTGACTTCCCCCCCATCACGCTACCAATAATATTATGAAATAGCAGCACTAGGAATAGCACCTTTAATTTTTCTGTATTAAGGCATGATTTTTCTTTGCTTACCTCTTTCTCCATGCCAGCCTGCCCTTTCTCAGACCTGCAGCAGAAAATGCTTCCTCCTGCAACAAAACAGAGGGAGTTGAACTGAATTTTCAGTCTTCACAGTCATTAATATCCTTAGGTTTAACAGGCAGACTTGCAGAGCACCAGCCTAGAAATCTACCGAGATGAAGGATCTTTTCCTGCTGCAGTTCTTGCTCCTTCCTTTTCAAAGAGCAAAGGGTAGATACAGTGCTTTTCCTTCACTTAATCATTTTGAAAACATCTTTACATCAGATCAAATTAAAAAGATAGCTAACAAAGTTAAACAAGAAAAAGTTCAGAAGAAGTAACACCAACAAAGATGTGGGTTTGGGTGGAAGTAGCCAAGAATTGGATAACTCCTACCCATGGGCAGTAACTACTAAAATGGTATAGAGTTTGCTATAGAGTACACCTAACCTGAAGATTACTGTATGAAGCGGCCAGACTCAGGAATGCTTCCATGATCCTCACTTGCACCTCACTTCGTGCAGTAGGATTTCCATTACAAAGAAGGAAATTATCCTCTACTCTGAAGTTATGATCGTTATGAAAACATACAGTAATTTTACAAGTTATATACTTGATTAGAAAAAAAAAAGTGCCTCTATTTTATACCACCTACTTTTGTCTCTAGGTGGAAAAAAAAATTATTTATTCAAAAAGGCTACACAAGTTGCCCCTTCACAGACTGAAATAAATAGCAAAAGTCAAAGTCAAACTGACTCCACAGTCGCAGGACCCAAACTGCAGTGAATAGCAATCTTCTTCCTTTGCCACCGTTCCCCTTATGCATTTATACAAACACACATTCAGATTATTTCACAGGATCTGAAAACAAAATAAGAACCCGAACAATTAAAAATATCCCTTCAGAGTCCCCCAGAAGCTTTAATTGACCTTCTGGGTCAGGGGATGCCCCGTACAAAGTACATGTTTGGCCCCAGTTGGGGAAACTCTCTCCTGAGGGCACCAGGCAAAGAAATGCTTAATTCTAAGTATGTGCTTAAGTTTCATTGAAATCAATACAATGGACAGTGGATAGGGCCACAAATTCTCCATAGAAAAAAGCTGCATTGTCACTTTAGTTGCTCAGTAATGAATGAAGGGCTGGCTGAGCTTTTGCCCAGGCTTCACTGATGCTGAGAGTTTCCTGACCTTTGCCATCACCCCTCAATTTTGGTGCCCTCCTCAGGGTGCCAAAGCCACTGCAGTGATTTCAGGGGCTGGGATTCTGGCAACTCTTGCTCTTCCTATGGCCAGCACTGCCCAAACAGCTCCTGTATCATAGCCCACAACTCTCACAGAACTGTGCCCAAATTCTTCCGCTCTGTAGCACCCTGCAATATTAAAAACAAAGCCCCATCAGCTTCATGCAGGTAGGATTATTCGCACATCTAGTCATCATATATCTCAAAGAACAACCCCAGAAACCCAATTCAAAAATCTAGGATGGGTTTCCAGACCAAGGTAGCATATTGCCTTGGTTTTCCAGCTGCTGTTCTAATCTGATCACACATTCACTGAATGCAGCAGGTAACTAGTTTTGAGCCCAGTGACAAGGCACGTTCCTTATTATGACTCAAACAAGAGCAGCAAAAAAGAACCTGAATGAACCAAATACAACAAAATCTTGAAATAGCTCCTCCTCTTTTTCAAAATAGAATCAAAAGAATCTGCCATCAGGAAGAACTGATCAAGAAGTAAACTGCAAATTCAACGTTTTCATCCATGGTCAACACCCGCTCGTTAAAGGGGAGCCAAGGTTGAAGAAATAAGGACTGGCAAAACCACAATAGGCCCTGAAATTCAGACATTACTGGGAAGGGTTGGAGTGTCATCTTAAAGAATGTGGTTAACCAAAATTAGGAAAGCAAAGGCAGAAATATATAAACAGTGAGTTCAAATGAGGCAGTAATATCATTTGTGCCTTATCAGTGATTTTCTTAAGAGTTTAGGAACTTCCCTTTATTTAGGTTTTCTGAGGAAACTATTTGCTAGTTTGGGTAGGGGAATGACTTTGGTGTGTTTTTAAATGAAGGTGCTAGACATTGCTTTTCCTTTTTTCTTCTTATACTAATCAGGCAACACATTCAACACTGCATTAACTGATGTTGACTGTGGCCTTAGTTAACCTCATCAGCTTATTTTCTTTATCTGGATAACCGCTGAATCATTAACATTAAACTGGCTTGCAGTCCTGAAAGAGTACAGCAGAAACAAAGTATATGATTTTTCCATCAATCAAAGCCAACATGAAACATAATTCAGATTCCAACAGATATTTTATTTTATACTCAACTGATGTAATATTTTGTATGATTTAGGACTGGACTTTAGTAATTTTTAAGTACATTTGTAGTAAAACAATACATAAAACAACAACTTAGAAGTTATTAAACTGGATACTTCACTTACTCTACTCTTATTTTCATTTTCCCTCCATTTGTGCTATTTTTCCATAAAAGAAATTACTTAGGAAGCTACATCAAATATGCAACATAGCCAAGTAGCTTTCTATAATGAAAATAATCTATTTTTAATAAAAAGTTGGAGGAATTAGAGGGAGGTGCAACAGAAAACTCCTATAGCACCACAACTGTATTGATAGGCTGCTGTTGCCAGCCACAGATCTAGAAGAGATCAAAAGAACAGACCTTCCTAGAGGAACAGACTGAGGTACACCTCCTTCTCACTCTCGTTGATACTTTATGCTGTATCAGCTACTGGAAATCACTTGGGTTGCACGAAGATCCTGTGTACAATAAGGGTCTTGCAAATGTAGCCATAAAACGCACTGTTCTTGCCATGCTGGCACACTGAATTAAAACTATGCTGTTTGTAGCCACACACACAGCATCTCCTTAGAGCAATCCCAAATGCACAGGCATGCTATCACAGACCAAGAAAAGCAATGCTGGGCACAGATAAGGTGCTGCTGATTGCTGGTGGAAAAACAGCAGGTTCATAGCAGGAGTAGCAAAGCAACAGTTTGTCAGCACAGTGGCTGCCCTTACTCCTTTCTCACCTTCACTTGGTACACAATTTATCACATGCTAAGAAGAAGTGCTGTGGGATCTCTGTGCTATAATATCGGCAGAAACCACTGAGTAAATGATAACCCTAACAATCTACTTGTAATTCCCTTTGGACTCTCATAAACACCAGCTAGCCAGCACTGGTCTTTAAGAAGTATTTCTTCAGGGGAAAATTGCACCTCTGGTGAAGAGAATCCATCAGTCACTTAAATTCAGCAGGACTGACCTTTGAAGCCACAAGCACTGTGCTTATCCTTCTTTAATCACCAATTTTGGGAGCAGTTCCTTCAAAGTAATCTCGGATCCTTTCTATCCTTTCTTTCTCTTTTTTTTTTTTTTTAATTTAAAAGGTAAGGGATTTACTGCAAATATACTTTTATAGCGATCATTAACACACTTGAAATTAAACTCACATTCAATTACTTTGCTTGATAGGTTGTGATGTTCCTAGCCTTTTTCTGTATGCTTGAAAAAGTAGATAGATGAATGATTTTTCTGTTGATAAACCTCCATAGGCAGCTAAACATCACTCAGTTGCTTGCTCAACCCCCTACCCAGTGAAATGGGCGAGACAATCAGAAGGGTAAAAGCGCAAAAATACTCATGGGTTGAAATAAAGACAGTTTAATAATTTCAAGGAAAATAAACACACTAAAGGAATAAAGTGAGAAAACAACTGCTCATCACCAACTGAGTGAGGCGCAGACAGCCCCCACACAACAGCAGCCCTGGCCAATCTTCACCAACACCTCTCACTCCTAGTTTTATTGCAAGCATGGTGTCACCTGGTATCGGGTATCCCTATGGTCAGTTGGAGTCAGCTGTCCTGGCTGTGTCCCCTCCCAACTCCTTGTGCACCCACAGCCTACTTGTTAATGGGGCAATAAGCAAAGAAGAAATGGACTAGATGTTGTGTAAGGACTGCTCAGCAATAACTAAAGCATCCCCATGTTATTAACACTATCATAATTCCAAACAATAGCCCCATACTAGTTACTAGAATTTTAACTCTAGCTCAACTAAAACCAGTACAATACATTATGCCAGCAGTTCCCATTGGAGTGACAAATACCAAATTTAATTTCTTTGCTACTATTCCAATATTCCCATTTCCCACCAAATGGAAAGCAACACACAAACACTCATCACGCTGCTTCAGAAAATGTCTTACAAATAATCACCTGATTAATTGCCGGGGCTCATATTTGAGAGCACTGAATTTTGTAAGAGTTTGTCATCTGACAGTCAGTACTGGGCAAGAGCAAAGTGAGCCCCTGCTCAGACAAAAGTCTTTCTAGAATAAGTTGACAAGCTCCCAGTTTTGCTTGCCAGGTTTTTCTCTGGCTGCCACTACAAGGCTCAGAAACGACTCAGATCAAGATGGTAGCAGACAGCAGGACCAGGGGACCGAGCACAGGAAGAAAATGGCATTCTTCACAGTCTTGGTCAAGCCTAAAATCTCTTTTTCCTCCAGCTTTCCACTTGTAAAACAGGCATTATAATACTCTGCATTACATCCATGACTTTACCATCCATGGTAGATTTCTGCTGACTCCTCCATGGTACCAGGAACCTCAGCACTACCACTGTCCTTATTTCTCCCTCCCGATCCACATGCCAGTCCTTATCCAGCAAAAAAAAAATGGTTCTTTTCATTACAAAAAGCTTTTGTGACTGTAAATCCTTAAATAACTCAGCCTCCATATTACATTAGCATGTCAGCTAGAAGTACTGAATTGTACATGAAATCCTAAAAAATATATATCCTTTAGAGACAAAATTAGTGAATGATTTTTCTTGGGCAAAAACAACACTGTAAAATCTAAACGGTTACCTTATGCAAATGTAGAGACAGGTAGAAAACATGTATCCATCAGTAAACATGCTAGCAAATATAATATATTTTGATCATGCACAATTTTAGTGACAACAGTTCCCAGCTTACTTTGAAAAATGCATCAGAGTTTTCCCCCTAATTTATTTTCAGGGAGCAAGTAGTTCATTTTGTGACTGTCTATACTAGCCACGCATTTTAGCACTTCTCTTGATCTTCGATTCATTCTCCGGTTTCCACTACTACAATAAAGAAGAGCCAATCAAAAATTACACTTTAGGAAATAAACCTGACTATCAGAGCATCATTTTCTAAGGAACTTTGCCTACAAATTACATGCGATTTGCACTAGGGAAAAGTCAGATTTGCTGTTTATCAGTTACGTATTAAAACTACAAATACATGTACAAAAGCATAATGTTAAAGGGTTTTTTGATCCTCATCTTCTCTCTGAATCAGGCAAGAATATACGTGAGGATACACTAGAAAAATACCAAGAATATGCATCTTTTAAAAGTAGCACTTTTTACATATATACCACTTCAAATACTGTCGCTAGTAGATCAGTAGATTATTCTTTCAGTCAAAGAGACAGAAATCATACTATATGAGCAGTCCCAGAAGGAATACTTCTAGTGGTTCAAAACATACTTCACTTGCCTCTGGCATAAGTTTCTGGATTAGTGTCATATATGTGTCAACAGGAAACAACATAGGCTATTTGTTTATACATTCACATTACTCCTCCTTATGTTGTTCTGCATGCCAATTGACATTGACTGTACGTATATATCTGTATATTTAACTCGGTGAGTGCATTCTCTGTCAGGTACTCATTAACGAAACAAAAGCATCACGTACAAATGAAGGGAAACTGAGGTCATCATGACTATAACTGAGAAAGTGACACACTTAACAGCACTGTTTGCATGCTAATAATTAAAAATAGCATTGTGTAAAAATATATTTTGACCAATAGACAAACAGAACTGCAGTGTGTTTTTTCCAGTCTGGGTAGCTGATAAGACCCAGACACATATAACCTGAAATTTGTAATGGTTTCATTAGTTTTCAAACAACAGTAGCAGGAAAATCACATCTGGTATGTTTTAAGTTGGGTATCATTGGCCAGCACATTTTAGTGCAAAGTATCTTTGCTCTAGCCAGAAAGTCAGCAGTTGGAATTCCCATTCTGGAATTTGAATTCTCAAACCGAATCTTTCTTTAGAATAAATTTAAATGTGGACAAGCCATCAGCAACAATGAAATTAGCAAGTGACAGCAGCAGACACGGTAAGTACTGCAGTCAGGCACTACATTGAGGCAGAAAATGTGCTCTGAGGAGTGATAGAACCCCCCAACAGAGAGCGAGGGGTGGGTGGCTCTCGACTCTCGGTTCCAGCAGCTGCCACGTGGCCGTCCTGGAAGCAGCCACAGGAGATTTAAATGTCCCCCTAGGAACGCAGTGACCGGGAGCGGGCAAACAGGGATAGGCCTCATCAGAAGGGTGGGCTTAGCAGTTTGTGAGAGCAGTTTGCAAAGGCAGAGCACACAGGGAGGGCACAATCTCCATGCTCAGGAGGCGAGTTCAGTTGTTGAGAGGGAGCCCAGCCACAGTGTCCGCCTGATGAGAGGCTGCATCCTATGTGCCTTCCAGAAGGGACGCATTAGCCCAGACTGAACTCCCAGGAAAACATGTAGCCATCCGAGGCAGCTGGAGCTGAACTTGGCAAGGGAGGTGAAGACTGACAAGAAGGGCTTCTAGAGATATGTCAGTCAGAAAAGGAAAGTTAAAGAAGGTGTACCCTCACTGAGGGATGAAAATGACCTTCTACCAACAGAGAAGGAGAAGGCTGAGGTACACAACAACATTTTTCCTCAGTCTTCACCAACTGCTCTCCTCTCCCCTCCTGGGTCAATCTAAAACAAGATGGGGACCAGGGGTGTAAAGCTCCTCCCACTGTAGAGAAGGATCAGGTTTGTGACCGACAGAGGAACCTGAACATATATAAGTCTATGGGAACTGATGAGATGCATCCCAAACCAAAACCAAGAAATAAAACAAAACAAAATAAAATAAAATAATGTTTACAAGAAATTAAAATGAAAATGGACTTCATCAAGGTAGTATGCCACAAGTTCTGTATCCTTGGGGATATTGAACCAAGGAGAGCAACAGAAAAGAGTTTAATGGATGATCAGCAGTCCTTCCCAGCAGCCACGCCCACCTTTCTCTGGAGGGCATACCTACACACAGCACAACCTCTTCTAAGCTGTCCACTGGCTAGGGAGGAGCAGAGCAGCCCTGCTTCCTTTTCACCTGCTTGGGTACCACTTGCTGCCCCACAGCTGGTTGTTCAGTTTAGGATTGAGGCAGTTCAGAAGCAAAATGGCAGGAAATTTTCCATTCTCATAAGCAACAGGCTTACAGATCAGTAATTCTTTTGAGGTTTTAGTGGTGTACTGGCATTTCAACAGCTTCTCTCAAAAGAGTCAGTTTAACTTGAGAAGTGAGTAAACTGAGCCAGAAGAAGCTCCTTTCCCAGAATCCCTTCTTTTGTTGGAGAATAAGTCAGTTTTGCCTTTCTTGGATTTTCCTAGCTTGGGTCATATCTGTGGTTCAATCTAAAAACACCTTTTAATATTACCTTTTTCACTATTACAGAAAAGAGGTTTGAAGAGCAGCTGTGCAAAGCATGTCATTACTCATTTAAGATATTACAGTCTACAAGTTGTTTGTATATTTAGAACTCGATTTGGATGATTATTACAATTGAAAAACGTATTACATGATAAGTGGAACAAGATAATTGAAGCCTAGCCTACTTTGTAATTTATAGATCCCAATCCTGAAAAACATTCATGCACACACTGTCTATATTTGCATTAATTACTTCATCGAATACAGCAGACCGATGTATAAACCCACTCTCAACTGAGAACATTTGTAAGGGAACATGTGAAAATCTCTGCAGAACTAAAGAAGCATGATGGCACTTCATTTCTTCCTATCCTTCATCCTCCTTTCCTTTCTCCCTCCCCCCAGATACCAAAAGAAGGACTGAAGGAGCTCATTCTAACATCATTTTCCACAATTTCAGACTGGTATAATTTCACTAGCTTGAAAGAATTTTCTCATTTGGTGGAGGTGAAAGCAGCTTCAAATACTTACTGTTGATCAGTCACACTCTAAAAGCATCGAAGTGGACATAGGGTA